>NC_057428.1:22430398-22630397 GCF_019457755.1 Venturia canescens | reverse complement strand
CCCCCCCCCCCCCCCCCCCCCCCCCCCCCCCCCCCCCCCCCCCCCCCCCCCCCCCCCCCCCCCCCCCCCCCCCCCCCCCCCCCCCCCCCCCCCCCCCCCCCCCCCCCCCCCCCCCCCCCCCCCCCCCCCCCCCCCCCCCCCCCCCCCCCCCCCCCCCCCCCCCCCCCCCCCCCCCCCCCCCCCCCCCCCCCCCCCCCCCCCCCCCCCCCCCCCCCCCCCCCCCCCCCCCCCCCCCCCCCCCCCCCCCCCCCCCCCCCCCCCCCCCCCCCCCCCCCCCCCCCCCCCCCCCCCCCCCCCCCCCACCCCCCCCCCCCCCCCCCCCCCCCCCCCCCCCCCCCCCCCCCCCCCCCCCCCCCCCCCCCCCCCCCCCCCCCCCCCCCCCCCCCCCCCCCCCCCCCCCCCCCCCCCCCCCCCCCCCCCCCCACCCCCCCCCCCCCCCCCCCCCCCCCCCCCCCCCCCCCCCCCCCCCCCCCCCCCCCCCCCCCCCCCCCCCCCCCCCCCCCCCCCCCCCCCCCCACCCCCCCCCCCCCCCCCCCCCCCCCCCCCCCCCCCCCCCCCCCCCCCCCCACCCCCCCCCCCCACCCCCACCCCCCCCCCCACCCACCCCCCCCCACCCCCCCCCCCCACCCCCCCCCCCCCCCCCCCCCCCACCCCCCCCCCCCCCCCCCCCCAACCCACCAACCCCACCCACCCCCCCCACCCACCCCCCCCCACCCCCCCCCCCACCCCCCCCCCCCCCCCCACCCCCACCACCCCCCCCCCCCCCCCACCCCCCCCCCCCCCCCCCCCAACCCCCCCCCCCCCCCCCCCCCCCCCCCCCCCCCACACCCACCCCCAACCCACCCCCCCACCCCCCACCCCCACCACAACACCCAACCACCCCACCACCCAAACAACCCAAACCCCCCCCCACCACCCCCCCCACCCACCCCCAACCCACCCCCAACCACCCCCCCACAACCCACCAACCCCAACAACCCCCCACCAACCCCACACCAAACCCACCCCCCCCCCACACACCCCAACCCACCACCCAACACCCCAAACAAACCCACACAACCCCAAACCAAACCCCAACAACCCAAACAAACCCAAACAAACCCAAACAAACCCAACAAACCCAACAAACCCAAACAAACCCAAACAAACCCAAACAAACAAACCCCAAACCAAACCCAAACAACCCAAACAAACCCAAACAAACCCAAACAAAACCCAAACAAACCCAAACAAACCCAAACAACACCCAAACAAACCCAAACAAACCCAAACAAACCCAAACAAACCCAAACAAACCCAAACAAACCCAAACAAACCCAAACAAACCCAAACAAACCCAAACAAACCCAAACAAACCCAAACAAACCCAAACAAACCCAAACAAACCCAAACAAACCCAAACAAACCCAAACAAACCCAAACAAACCCAAACAAACCCAAACAAACCCAAACAAACCCAAACAAACCCAAACAAACCCAAACAAACCCAAACAAACCCAAACAAACCCAAACAAACCCAAACAAACCCAAACAAACCCAAACAAACCCAAACAAACCCAAACAAACCCAAACAAACCCAAACAAACCCAAACAAACCCAAACAAACCCAAACAAACCCAAACAAACCCAAACAAACCCAAACAAACCCAAACAAACCCAAACAAACCCAAACAAACCCAAACAAACCCAAACAAACCCAAACAAACAAACCCAAACAAACCCAAACAAACCCAAACAAACCCAAACAAACCCAAACAAACCCAAACAAACCCAAACAAACCCAAACAAACCCAAACAAACCCAAACAAACCCAAACAAACCCAAACAAACCCAAACAAACAAACCCAAACAAACCCAAACAAACCCAAACAAACCCAAACAAACCCAAACAAACCCAAACAAACCCAAACAAACCCAAACAAACCCAAACAAACCCAAACAAACCCAAACAAACCCAAACAAACAAACCCAAACAAACCCAAACAAACCCAAACAAACCCAAACAAACCCAAACAAACCCAAACAAACCCAAACAAACCCAAACAAACCCAAACAAACCCAAACAAACCCAAACAAACCCAAACAAACCCAAACAAACCCAAACAAACCCAAACAATGAAAATCATCGAAAAATTCAATCATTCAATATTTCGTAAAATTTTATGCCATGGATTGCGGTTGAAGAATACTCTTGAAAAAAAATGTTGATACGATTGCGCAGCCTGTGAGTTCGTGACGAACGCGGGGTTTAGCCAGTATCGCAACTCTCCCAAATCTTCAGCATCTCGTGATAAGTAACTACGTTACCAGTATAACGGACGAGGGACTTGTAGGTATGCACAATTTGCGAACGTTGGAATGTCACCGATGCATTACTACTCTCCAAGACGCCGGAGTATCGAGACTCATCGAAATGGCGCCCAATCTCGAATTGCTCGATCTATCAGGATGCCCGATAACCAATACGACACTACAAGTCGCAATAAAAGCTACTAAGCGACGAAGCAATAATGTAATTCTCAAAATAGTCATTGGCGACACTTTGACTAATCTTGCCGAAATAACCCAAGTCTCCTCTCCACTGCTACAGATCGTCAACGTTTGTTTGGATCATGAAAAAAATATCCATAACGGAGATATGATCGATCTCGATTTATATTTTTAGATTTACAATCGCGACCACTGCCAATCGCGAATATTGTGAGGGATTATTTTACTGTGATATCCAAATATTCAGGGAATTGGGCGGAAAAGCCTTCAGAACTTAATGATTGATTTTTTCCACAACATCTGATATCAAATCTCGAATAATTTTTCATCAGCTTTGAGTCTAGTCAAAATAATGTCATCAACACGTTTGAGGAGGATGGAATTTTCGAAAAAGAATAACAATTTTCCCAACTACTATTCTCAGGAAATCCGCTATACCCGTCTATATGCCGGCGGGGCCGGGAGTGAAATACATTCTGCCGAAGAATAAGGTTCCAAGTAATTTTCAACAAGGAGAAGCCATTTTTCGAAGGAGAAAAAAAAACAAATTACAGTTGGATAATCCCCTACAAGAAAAAACAAACTATACTGCCAACTCGTTTCGTCGTGTCAAATGTTGTACTCTCCTTTGTGATTGTGTAGTTTTGAGATGATGATTATTCTTGTGCGTGGATATTCTTACTGTACAGTAGTATACAACGTACGTAAACGTATATGAAAGAGATTAACGGAAGAAGGTATTGGATTATGGAAGCAGGTTTTGAAATAAATGGCACAAAGTTTAAGCAGAGCAATTATATATTTTATTCAATGAACTTTACTCTAAGAGATCTATCGATTAACTGAGCGTTGCAGTGGTCGAAAAAGTGACTCTGACTCTAACGACAAAGGGCCTCGTGTCGACCTCTTTCTTTATCTGTATATTCGTTATATAAACAAACTTCTAGGACTGCGAGCACGCTCTCATGTGTATTGTTTAATATCAAGTTTTATTACTATGCTGATGGATTATTTTTGCTCATATTCCAATACTCCCACTCAAAAATAGTTCATCATGATATATATCAAATTTTGCTCTTTTGCTTTTAATCTTATTCAATTTTATTTTACTTCGGGGAATATATAGACATGGTCCAACATTTGTTGCATGGATTGGGAAAAACCCCTCGTTAATAAAAACCCAATCAGACCAGTAATGATTAACATTATTGTATAACATGTATGCTAAGATTAGATTTCTTCCAGGCCTATTTGTTTCCGGATTTTCATGAACTGCACTGCTGGTAGTGGTTTCGTAAATACATCCGCTAGTTGTTGACCTGTTGGAATATATTTCAGAGTTATTACCTTCTGTTCAACCTTTTCTCTTGAAAAGTGATATTTTACATCGATATGCTTTGATCGTTTATGATCCGTGGGGTTGTTGGCTATTGCAATACACCCATTATTGTCTTCGTAAATGACGATTAGAGAGGGCATATCTAAATGAATACTATTTAATAAAAATTTTAACCAGCACGCTTCTTTCACTCCTTCATAGAGAGCCATGTATTCGGCTTCTGTAGAGGATGTAGCAACTGAATTTTGTCTTCTCGTATTCCAAGATATAGTATTTTGATCAAATAATTTGAATAAAAATCCAGATGTACTTTTACGATCAAGTTCATTGCCTGCCCAATCGGAATCGACAAACCCAGTCAGCATATCTTTGTAATCATTTCTTTTATAAATCAATTTCAGTTTCAGCGATCCTTTAACATATCTTAAAACTCTTTTCAAACATTGCCATAATTCCTGATTATTTTTGTTTTGGAATCTTGATAGCAAATTGAGAGCTAAGCTTAAATCAGGTCGCGTACACAACATTGCATACATCAAACATCCTATGAGATTTTTACATGGCGCTTCGTAAGTCACCTCTGAATTCAATGCAGTGTAATCTAACTTTACTGGTAAAGGAGTACTAACTGCATTGCAATCATTCATGTTGAATTTTTTGAGAACTCTTTCGAGATATGCACTTTGATCTAGAGTTATTATATTGTTCTTTCTTTCAATATTTATTCCCAAGAAAAACTTTGCTTCGTTCATGTCTACCATTGAGAATTGATTCATTAAATATCGTTTGAAATTTTTCATTCTGTTTTCTTCGAATGTAATTATCAAAATGTCATCAACGTACAAAATGACATAAATGTTTTTGTTTATATGACCTCTGTCAAGAAAATACAAACAATAGTCTACTGAGGAATTCTTGAATCCTTGTTCTTTGAGAATTTTATCGAAATGTTGAAACCAGCACCGAGCTGATTGCTTCAAACCATATATGGCTTTATTTAGTTTACAAACACAATTTTTATCGGTTTTCATTCCTTCTGGTACTTGCATGTATATTTCCTCTTTTAATAGACCATTCAAAAAGGCTGTTTTTACATCCATCTGATGAATTAATAAATTGTTTTGATTTGCAAAAGCTAAGAGAACTCGAAACGTCGTGATTCGAGCTACAGGTGCAAACGTCTCATTGTAGTCTGATAAATATTGTTGACTAAAACCTTTGGCTACAAGTCTTGCTTTATATTTTGTTAAGTTTCCATAAATATCATTTTTTATTACAAATACCCATTTGCAACCTACAATATTTTTATTAGTCGGACGGGTCACTATATCCCAAGTTTTATTTTTTATAAGGGAAGCAATTTCATCTTTCATTGCTTTCTCCCACTCAAGTCTATCACCCCGATTTTTAATTTCTTCAAATGTTTTGGGAATGTCAGAGACGGTCGACTGTGCACTTATATAGGAACAATGCTCTTCATTATAAGAAATAATAGGCATGTTTTTAAGACGTACACTTCGTCGTAGTTCGTTTCTTTTCGAACTTTCTTGAGAGATAGTTTCGTCTTCGAATGACGCTTTATTAACTTTATCTGTTTGATAATCAGATTTGTTAATTTCACTCTCTTCCCTTTCATTTGTTTCAGAATTTTGGCCAATTTCTAGTTTTTGCCTTTTAATGGCACTAGAATTTTCGTTAAGATCGGATTCTTTGACTTGTTTTTCAATATTGGAATTTTCTTTTTCAATCCCTTTACTTTGTACGAGAGGACGCGAATTTTTGAAATCTATTTCATCAAAAATAACATCGCGAGCAATGATAAATTTATTTGTTTCTGTGTTCAGTACTTTATAGCCATTTGTCTCATAGCCTATAAATATTCCTTTGAATGAACGTTTATCGAATTTACTCTTTCGATTTTTATCATGAACATACACGGTACTACCGAAAATCTTTAAATGATTGACGCTTGGCCTTTTATTGTGCCACAGTTCGTACGGGATCTTGTTTGCTGGAAGAGCTTTCGTCGGGGATAAGTTTAGTAAATAAGCTGCGGTTAAAATCGCTTCTCCCCAAAATTCTTTGCTCAACTCTGCCCCGTGTATCATAGCACGTGCTTTCTCAGTCAATGACTTGTTCATACGTTCTGCTACGGAATTTTGTTGAGGCGTATACGGTACTGTTAAGTGGTATTGTATTCCCTTCTCCGTACAGAAAGATTTAAATTCATTTGAGAGATACTCTTTTCCATTATCACAATACAAGTGAGCTACTTTTAAATTGAAATGTGCTTCACTTTTAGCAACATAGTCTTGAAACCGTTTTAAAACATCGGATTTATGACTCAATAAATAAACAACAGTGTAATGAGTAAATTCATCTATGAAAGTTACAAAGTATCTTCTCTCGTCAATTGTAGGAGGTGTGATTGGTCCACACACATCTGAATGAATGACAAATAATGGTCTTGTTACATGCGATCTGTCCTTTTCTTTTGAAAAACTGAGACGTGCTTGTTTTCCGTAAACACAAGCTTCACAAATGTCATTCGTGGGATTTATAGCTTCTAATTCTTTGCGATCGAAAAGCAAATTATTCCTTTTCATTTCTAGGAATTTTGACTTGCCCATATGACCTAAACGCTCATGCCAAAGTTTATATGTGCTTGAATTTGCATTTGCATTATTACACATTTTCTTGTGAATGATTAAGTCAACACATATCAAATTATAAACTGACTTACCATTTGCGATGATTTTGTCACCTCTTTCAATGGATGTTTTGCCATTTTTATGAAAAATAACTGTCATACCAGAGTTTTGAATTTGTCGTACTGATAATAAGTTATACGGAATTTCCGGAGCGTATAGCACGTTCTCAAGGATTCCTGATACTCCCTGATCTGTTGTCACTTCTATGGTTCCTCTCTTCGTCGCCATGATAACTTCGTTCTTCTTCGCCACTGTTATCTCCACTGGTACTGGCAAATCCCATACCTTTGAAAAGGCATCATCTCGATTAGTCAAATGATGAGTTGCTCCAGAATCAAGAATAAAAGTCAACTTATCTTCTGTGTCAATCGGCTTATTAGATGACACTCGAACTCCAGTCATGAAACCGAAACCTTCAGTATCTTGAAATTGCACTGTCTGGATTGTTCGTTGACGGTCCTCCGAGTTTTGCTTTCTTTGCTTATAATAGCAATCTTTTTCCTCGTGGTTTCTTCGTCCGCAGAAATCACACCTTTTATTATTATCATTTTTTAAGTTGTGATTATTTTTCTTGTATTTCGTGTTTTGCTGATATTGTTGAAAGTTGGATCCCCGGGCAAATTTATTGATTGATTTTTGTTTAAAATTCTGTCGACGGTTGTTGAATTTTTTTCCATTTCTGTTTTGTTTTTGTGATTTATCTTGATGTTGAACTTCTGTTTGCAACACTTTACCACTTGTGTCGTTTCTCTCATTTTGTATTTTTATCTCGTAGTCTAGGAGTCTTGTTTTTACAAACGTAAGATTCACTTTATCATCGGCCATCGTTTGAATTGCTGTTGTCACTGGATCGTAGCTTGTCGGCATAGTTAGAAGGAGTCTAGCAATTTTACTTGTTTCTTGTAGTTTTACTCCGGCGGCTTCAAGTTCGACAATCGTTTCATCAAATAGAATAAAATGTTTTGTCAAGGAAGTGTCTTCTTTAAATTTGAGAGTAATCAATTTCTTCTCCATAGTCAGCTGAGATGCCAAACTCTGTCTTGCATATAGAGAATCTAATTTTCTGAATATTTCACGCGCGGTATCATCGTCTTTCGCGAGTCCAAGTGCGGAATCACTCAAATGTTCAATTATGGCACCTTTCGCAAATCTTTCCTTACTTTCCCAATCTTCTGTCATTTTTTCTGGTGGATCACTTTTAAGTACACATGACGCATTTCCTTCCGCGATCAAAGCAAACATTCGCATTTTCCATATACTGTATTTTTCACCGTTAAACGGCGTAATGTTTCGTTTTGTCTTTTTATCAATATCGTCACTCATGATCACTTTTTGAACTTCACTATAGTTTCAATTACCACGACCAATATTTCACCATCAATAAATATAGATTATTTTATCGTAAATCAATATTCATTATTTTCAAGTAAAACTTTTAAATGTATCTTATTATGTGCCTGGGCCCATAACCTATTGGATTATGGAAGCAGGTTTTGAAATAAATGGCACAAAGTTTAAGCAGAGCAATTATATATTTTATTCAATGAACTTTACTCTAAGAGATCTATCGATTAACTGAGCGTTGCAGTGGTCGAAAAAGTGACTCTGACTCTAACGACAAAGGGCCTCGTGTCGACCTCTTTCTTTATCTGTATATTCGTTATATAAACAAACTTCTAGGACTGCGAGCACGCTCTCATGTGTATTGTTTAATATCAAGTTTTATTACTATGCTGATGGATTATTTTTGCTCATATTCCAATAGAAGGTATATACATATACATATATATATTTTTTTTTTTTTTTCGAGTGATAAATATCAGAGTTTTATATTGGAATGAAAAGGTTTCTCAAGCTCATTCGTACCCTTCGTACTGGAATTATCATAGTAGTATATAGCAATAAGTTGCGTGAGCCACCGGTATATTTCGTAAAAATGGCATTGAAAGATTGTTCCGAATTGTCGATATGTAAATGAAAGAGAAAAAAAAATCAAACATTTTTTATATTTATGTGCGTTCTTGTGGAAGGAGGACTTGCTTAATTGTTACATTGAAATGATTGTAAAGATTTGAACAATCAATAAAAGAGCGTTTGTTTCGGTTAAAACGTTTAATCAATGTATCAATCGCTCAGTTATATCAAACCAATTGATTTAATATACTTTATTCTGATCGATATATAACACATGAACGATATTTTCATACAATTGCGCAATAACATATATAGATTCTCTTATCGATACTACAATTATTTTTCTTCAATATTCGTCCGCAAATTTCAAACAAATGATTTCTCTATCTCGAAAACAAAAACAACTCGTACATATGTTTATTGAAATTTTTGAAAAACCAAATTTCCAAAAAGACCGAATACGCAATATGTCAAAATAAATTTGGACGTTACACAGCTCGGGCATTTTTTTTTCTTTTCTTTCAAGAAACGAACAAAAGATCACATATTGCAGTTTGAGTACATGAACCGATAAGTTTTTCAAGCCAATAAGTCGGAAGAGAAGGCTGCTGCAAAACCTGGCTACTACCCCCTATAGACTTTTTGCATTACAGCGGAATTAGCAACTGTGCAGCATTTTTTAATGCAATAATATTATTTCATTAAAAATTCGCAAAGAAAAACAAAAAATAAACAAAAAGGCTTATCGATTTTGACGAATTGCCAATGATTGAATAATTTAAAGTAAATTGAAATATTTTTAATTATTCAAAAATTGATCTCGGAATGGGCACTCGATGAAAGGTTTATAAAATATTCAAAAATTGATTAATCAGTTGAATTTTCAATTAGTGCTGTAGGTTTTGTAACCTATTTTCGTAAAAAAAAAAACAAAAATTCGACGACACACGCAAAGTACAAAATTCTTTTTCTCCCTTTAAACTGCGTGAAAATTGAACTATTCTTCCAACATGTTCCATCTTTTTTTTTTTCCCATATTCCGAATTTCGAATATCGAATTCGTCAACCCATGGTTGAAGACGTTTTTTTTTTTTTTTTATTACAATTTGAACCTCGCTTTTCGTAGTATGGATCAATTGAAAAAATTGACTCGACGCGACCACGGGGGGGGGTAACCGTGGTCAATCAGCTTCATCCGCGGTTCGGTCCAACAATACAATGCGAAATTTGTATAGGCCCTTAAATTTTATTTAGACAAGTACAATTATGAGTCGTCATCGTCGTCGTTGTCACTGCCGCCGCTTCCCACCACTGACTCTTAACAGGACCCATCGCGTTTCCATATAATTGTTTAGAAAATATCTTTTTCTTCCATACTACTCATCTAATAAAAATCGGACGACATTACAATAAATTGATCACCACGAGGGTTGTAGAAATTGTGCGCAAATGTCACTCAAAATTGATTTATATTTAGAATAAAAATTAGCCCAAGTCCGCAGTATTACGACCATCATCAATTTTTTTCTTCGTCCATTTATTTATTTATTTTTTTGTTCTTTCAAATTTAAGTAGGTTTCATTGCAAATGTACTGTGTTTCTTGCTTTAGGAAAATATTCAATCGCTGATGCTTCCCGCATATGCAATAATAATTATTCATCATCATTGTATGACAATAGATGACATATAAACTATGGACTATTATTTATTTTTAGATAAAACTCAACCACGAGAATATTATTGAATGTTTGAACAACAAAATATATTTTGTTTTTATAAACTAATTTTATTAAGAAATAAAAAAAAATGTAGATTTTCATTATGTGCTTAAATGACAAAAGATGGTATGTCGCAATTCCCTCTATCGAATCATAACATTCGTTAAGTACCTTTCATTCGCAAATTATTAGTTCGTTCAATTCAAAAGTGCAGCGTGCGGGGTATTGATCTCGTTTATCGTGTCTCTATTTTTTCATTATCATATGTGAATGTCAATCGGCAGAGGACACGTTTCACGAGAACTCGGTAATCACAAATATACATAGCAGAGACCGAAAGCCGACTCAGCCAACTATATTGAACGCAGTTGTCGATGAAATTATTCGAGCAGACTGCAAAAATTAAACATATACATGGAGTACAAACTTGTGCTCGAGAAAAAAACTGTTTAAAATCTATTGAAATATGCACGCAGAAGAATGAAGGCAGTGATTGCAGCGAGAACCGGGAAATCACGAAATGCTGCACATAAGATTTTCCCTTTTTTTTGTGTTGCTTCTTTCCACATATAGCACTTGAGATTAAGAATCGCGACGATATAAAAAAAAAGCTAATATTTTTATGGTATTCTCTCATGTGAACAAGAGACTGAACTTTTTTTTTCCATTTGTTCAACGGTAGCTTTATTAATTTTTACACTACAACGCGATGTTGATTCGCTAAAACTGATGGGCTATATTTTTACTCGGGAAAGACTGTGTGACCGCGTTATTGGTTTTAATCGTGTATATTCAACGCCCAAAGAGAAAAATTTTTTAAAACAATTTGCCTCAAGTTTATACTAAAAAATGCAGCAAACTATCGTTTGGCAAATTAGCGATTAATCATGCGAATGTTGAGAAATATTTATTTCAAGTTTTTTCTCTCCTCAAAGATTGTCATTATAATCGTTTTTAAGCGTTGATCAGACGAAATTTGATACTCGCGGAAAACGAACATTTTCAAAAGCAAATGTATCAATATAAAATGTGTTTCGTGACGCACCGCGAAGGAAAGAAAGAAAAAAACGATTTGAAAATAAACAACAAAGAGGAGTAAAAAAAAAAATAATTGAATATTTCGAGTTTTGGCCACGGAAAACTCCTCAAATAAAATTTTCAAACTGAAGGATCTTGAAAAAGTTTAATCTTAATATTATCACTATGCGGAATAACAAACTTGAAATTATCGTCCCGTTCATAGAGTATATATACATATATATATGCGTATATGTATGTGGTCCGAGATACGGATGCGAGGAACTAGTATATACGATGAAAAATAAAATAAATCTACAACGGTCTATAAATGATGGGGATTAAAGTAATTTTATTCGACGTTTGAAACGTTTGCTAGAGAAATCTTTCGAAAGGTATCATCCCCGGTGTGTATCGTTAGTGGGCGAATTACCCCAATTATCCGCATGAATTTCGAGTATTTGTATTATTCTCGATAGATATACGTATATGTACCTATATATAGGGGAACATGGGGCAAATTGAACACACGGGGCAAAACGAACACCGTGTTCGTTTTGCCCCGTGATCGCGAAATCCGGGGCAAAACGAACACGACTCGAAGCGAAAAGTTTAATATTAAAATTTCCTGTTTTTTTTTTCTTTTCGAAACCACAATGGGCACAGGGCAGAGGCAAAATTTTCTGAACTACGAAAAATTCTTTAATTCTTGAATTTCCTTTTTTTTTTAAATGAAATGATGAACAATGTAAGAAACAAAGAAAATTGAATTCATTGGAATTGTTTTCTACAGAAATCGCAATGATACAATTCATCCGTCTCCGGATGAAATATAATCCACGGTGAAAAAAATTGAATTCACCCCAACGTCTTTATTGCGAAAAAACTAATTTTTTGATTTTTCATGCCTCCCAGAGGCTGAGTTCGTTTTACCCCACATTTTTTTTTTACGAGATTCGAGAAAGAGGGAACGGGAAAACTGATTTAGAACATAAACATAGTTGAATCATGATTTATATATTGGTGCAGTGAATTTGGAGTTAATTTTTTTCATGTTATAAGAAATTGGTGAAAAAATCCGCGATTTTAACCCATTTATTCGTCTCGGACATGAAATAAATGGGCCCGAGGAGGTCCCATTTCTTTTCTCACATAGCAGAGCTCGTCTTACGCGCGGACGCCGTCGCTTCCAACGCGTTGATTGTGAAAAATGCAATTTTCGGATTTTTTATGCCTCTCTGAGGCTGAGCTCGTTTTGCCCCACAAATCGTTTTTCACGAAATCCGACCTACAGGGAACGGGAATCTGTTTCAAAACCTAAAGATAGTTGAAATATCGTTTATACCCTGGCGCAGTGAACTCCAAGTTCATGTTTCACATGTCACCAAAAAATGGGTTTAGAAGCGATCTGCGACTTAACCCCATTTTTTCCTCTCGTGCATCCAATAAATGGGCTCGAGGGGGTCCTATTTCTTTTCTCGTATGCCAGAGCTTGCATTACATCCGGGAGCAGTCATTTCCAACGGCTGTATTGCGAGAAATATATTTTTATAATTTTTTTTGCTTCGCAGAGGCCGAGTTCGTTTTGCCCCGAAATTTTTTCTTTTCGAAATTTGAAAAATTAGCGATGGTAGTCAGTTTTGGGACTCAAATACAAGTGAAAGACCGTGTGCTCATTAATGAATTTGTCTTAGTTTCTTAAAAGTTCAATTTGCCCCATGTTCCCCTATATATATCTATGCGCGGCATAAAAGATTTAAGCCGGGTGTGACTGAAATGATAAAACATGTTTAAAAAACGTTGGACATCTTCAGGTACAAATCCTCGTATAATAAATAAATAAATCGCGTCGAATAATTGTCTGTTGTTGTTTTTTAATTTATGCCTATATGCATATGCTCGTATCATAATTGTTTTAAATGTACGTTTGCATTTTTTTTCTCTATCGATATCCTAATTCTTATCACAGGAAATACATACATCGTGGGCATGCGCGCGCGCGCGCGGTTTCTTTATTCTTATAACAATATCTAAATGTACGTAATGTACGACGCTATAACTCTTCTCACCGTGTGTGTGTGTGTGTGTGTGTGTGTGTGTGTTATCTTGCTTTCACATTGTCTTACATACTTTTCAAAGGAAACTGATGAGAGATGATTAAGTAAACAAAAACAAATAATGATAATGATCGGGTGAATGAATCTATGATGAAGAGTAGTAGTGGTGGCGTGACGTCGCGCGAATCACATTTTTCGCAAAATTTTTATTACATCGCGAGTTATTCACAATGCCCGTTTCAACACACTCGAGTTACTCGATTAATTTTATTACTTTGCAACTATAGGATCCTTCGATCCGTCGATTAACTTATTTTCCTCTCTTTCTCTCTCTTTTTTTTTTGTCCTTCGGGATCGTCGCTATCGAGAACGACTCAATTGGAATTGATGCCAGCATTTTACACCTTCCCCCGTGTACATTTCACGTTCACCAGTCAAAGGATAGAGATATTTCAACAACGGAAACAGCTAACGCCGCCACTTTACGAGGAAAACAATAATGGACTAACCGATTATTATATATATAAAAAAACAACAACAACATATTCGAAATATACGTATGATACGTATATATTCCTAACGAAAAGTGACTCAGGAGTTTTGAACGCGTATGTACGTGGTCAAGTATGTAAGAGTGACATTTATTCAGGACTGTACGTTCTCCAGACGGGTCGGAGTGGTCGGTTGCAGATCCATAGTTCGACAAACCCATCCAGCGATGTCGACGTTCTCCATTTCGGCCTTCTTTATCCACTCGTGATTCTAAATTATACGGAAAAAATTCGATTGTGACTATAAAGAGTGAGTTTTGAGATGTGAGGCACGAGAAATGAATCTTGAACGCGAGTCGTCAACACTCACCATCAGTGTTTTTAAATCAGCTCGCTCAGCTGGATTCTTCTTCAAACAGCGATCGACAAAGTCCATAAAAGAGTCAGTAAAAATTCCCGGTGGCAGCCTCGGTGGCGGCTCATTTACGACGTAATCGAGCAATTCGAAAATTGCCATTGGTCTGGGACTACCAGCGTCTAGAAATAACAATTTTCAGCTCAAACAAACTCTCGTATATGAATTGGTGAAAAATTGGACAAATTGTTGAAGCATGCCCGTAAAAGAGAAGCAAAGTATTGGCAACATACTGTGTGCGGGTGATTGCGAGGTCGGCGTAGATACATTGTTGACGGTGTTGGTGATGTTGGTGGTGTTGGTGGCGGTAGTGGTGGCGGTGGCGGTGGCTGCGGTGGCGGTGGCGGTGGCGGTGGTGGTGGTGGTGGTGGTGTCGATGATATAGGATACATTCCAATCGCCATTTCTACAAGCGACAGTCCCAACGACCAAATGTCACTTTGAACAGAATAATGGGTGCCCTGCAATCTTTCTGGCTGTAAATAAAAAGAAAAACTTTTGTCGAAACTGTCGCTTCGTATCCGCGCGAATTATTCGCTACATACAACACTTACCGACATATAACTCCTCGTGCCAACAAAAGAGTTGGCCATTGAATCGATCAACTGTCCAGAAACTCCAAAATCACAGATTTTTATTTCACCAGCGCTATTGACGAGTATGTTACTCGCTTTAACATCGCGATGCATAATCGAATGTTTGTCTCGCAAATAACTCAAACCTTTCAGCACCTTGAACACAGAGATTATTAAGCAGAGAGATAAACAAATGAAAGACAAGACAAGGTTTTTTTTTTTTATAATTTGACACACACACACACACACAAAACAACTGATCCGTCAATATGAAATAATTATATTAGATACAGCAGCAGCAGCACAGCCCCTGGATTGGGGGAAAAAAAAACGACGACGACGACGACGACTCGGGACGAAATGAAAAAAGTATCGGGTTCGAAGAGCGCTCAATTATGTATTCCATGCATATGCTAATTTCTCTGTCGCTGTGAAACCCAAACAATTGTAAATTGTTGCCGATGCGCTAATATTATTATTGCAGCGCCGATTCAATCATTTATGTTATTAATAATTCAAACTAAACGGTTGAAAATTATTTCAAACTGACCTGTGAAAAGCTCCGTAAAATCCAACAATGTGGGCAAAGTTACTCTCGTGGAGTACTTTCAGTTCACGAATAATTTGTTTCTTTATAGCCGGCTTGACTTCCAGATGAATCAGCTTGAATCAAAAGTTTTTTTTATTTACAAGCGTTTTGCGTTGATGAATAAATTTCAAGAACAAAGCTATTTCAATATCGGAATAAAATACCTTTCTAGCCATGATAAGGCCATACTTTTTATGCCTCACTTTCATTACAACACCGCCGTTTCCAGCTCCGAATTCTCCAACTTTTTCTTTTTGACCCAAGAAGCTCTCGAGTCTCTTGCGCTGTTCCTCGTCCATTTCCAATTCTTCCAGTCTTTCTTGTATGGCGTCGATGCTCATTTTACCCATGACTCTGCTTGAAGAAAAATAAGCCGGTCAACTCGAAAATTCTCGAGATACAAAAATAATGGTGCAACTTACTCTTGTATAACAGGCGGCTCGGCATACGTTGCGAGGGGTTGAACCGGCGGAGAAGGTGACACGACCGGTACCGGCTCTATAGAGCCCGGCGGCAGTGTCAGATTTAATTTATTCTTCGACATTTTTTCAAACTCCTTTGGCTTTTTTTACAATATTTTGTTAATTAAGGCTGCCGAACTATGAGCTTCGAGCTGCTATATGAGCCTCAAGATTTTGTGAAAAAAAAATAAATAAATAAATAAACAAAAAAAAAGTGAATTCTATTGTTTTGAGATAGTCTTTCGAGTCATAACGTTCCAAAAATCGTTAGAATCACGAAGAGACGTCGAATTGAAATTAACAAAAAACGTATGCGGTATATGAACCAACTGTCAGATTGGTGCCTCTACGTCGGAACGCAAAAAAATTCGCCACATTCAAAGTCAATATTTTTTCATTTATCTAACGCACTTATTTGTTTGATCAACCCGAGTTCATCAATATATATTCGCGTATAATGACACTTGCGATATTATTCAAAATAAAACAAGTTCGATACGCGATACCACACCGTTGTTTTTTTTTTTTTTCTATGTTGAAAAACAAAACGCTCACTGACACAAGGTGGTAGAAACCTTGGTGAGGTTACTGCTCAAAGTTCGGGCGTTACACCGATTCAACGACTCAACCGTTGGATTTTGGATTGTTAATTATTTTTGTATACACTTTTCTCTTTCCCGTATGAAAATATACTGCTCTTTTTTGTTTTTTGGGTATAAGGAGATTATATATTGACGGGAAAAGAGGAAAGGGATTCGTGCTGCAAAAAAGGTGTCACCGTAAATCCTCACAGTATCACAGTAAAGGCCGCAGGCCGCCACTCGCACAGTGGTTCCCAATAAAACCCTCACGACTCGCGACGTCCGCGACGACGACTACGACTATATATTGGCATTAGCCCGTATGGGCCGTATGTATGCTGCTCGCAAGAAAATTCAAAAGAAATTTTTATTAGCGAATATATATAACTTTTGTTATAATGGCGACATTGCGATAGATCCGATAGATCGAGGGTCGATTGGATAAAAAAAAAAACAGATATGCGCGCGGTATATATATATATATATATTATATGGTTTATTGCGTATCGATATTATAAATATACAATTTCATGATGAATGATAATGAACGGAACGCGAACATTAGTTTCTATCAGTCAATTTTTACATCATTTGAAATTTCAATTTTCAAGGGATTTCGTCGTTATAATAACGATTCTTGAAATGAAAAATTTCATATATCTTATATATAGTGATTGCGTTACTTTTTATCAAGAGACTCGGTATAGAGTCTCGGGGACAAGTACATTTTACAGGCGCGAGATATTGCTGATGCGCGTGCTCGCATGACACCAACACAATGACCAACGTCAACCAACAGCGAGACGCGAGCACCGAACTGAACTCTATTTTATATTTATATACTGGAACCCCGTGCTGGAACCTGATTGGAACGCTCATTGGCTCATTGGACGTTTATAAAGAGAGACAAAATCTCTGTCGTTTGCTGTGCTGCTGCTGCTGAGCGCGATGCGCAGCAGTTGTCTTTGTTAGTACAGCGAACCAAAAAAATTAGCCGACAGCAGCAACAACAACTATAGGGATGGTGCAAGTAGACTACCGCGCCACTTTACTGATGAAAAGTGAAAGCTTTTGGGGGTCTTTTATCATTATCGTATTATTATATATATATATTACATTATGATGATTATATTTCCATCAAAGTATTGAAAGTGCTACCCCCAAAAACTTATAATTTATGACATTAGAGGCGCCACGAGTACTTTCGACCTGCCCTCTATCGAATCTGCACCATCCCTATACCGTTTGGTTTATTTCGTGTCATATTTTTGCCGACAACGACGACGGGGTGGTTCGGTTATTTTTTATCATATGTAATTATTTATACTGCAATGTGGCGATGAAAAAATATCATTACAATCATTCCATCTTTGCGAGAGCGATATCGCATGAATAAATTAAGTAAACGCATCGCTGGAGAAAAAACGTACGTAAACGTGATACCCAACACCTCTTGTGACGAATGCGTAATTCGTCACCAGAGTGCGCTGATTTCTGCGCTAAGAACCGCGAATTTGCGAATTTCGTACTTTAGCATTTCATACGGATTTGATAATTTGATCATTGAAATATTAACAAATGAGAGGAACGTGACGGACTTGGGTGACTAATATATAAGTATAGCATAAACAATAACCGCTAGTCGATAAGAAATATGAACGTATTGACTAACTCATTCTTATAGTTTACATTATAATAATCTCCATACGTTGAAATGTATCGGAATAAGGCTTTCTTTGATTTCTTATATAAATAGTTCTAGTATTCCAATACGATACTTTTACCCACTTTCATCTTATAAACATTAGGCTAGGACATATCCTTCGTCACTCTTATGCTAAGGACCTAGAATAATAAGGGCATTGTGTGGTTGCGAAGCGAGCGTGTGAAACCGAAGCGTGGGTCGCGAGACCCCAGAATTCGAATGAGTGGGAGAATGAAGAACAACGTGATTGGTCCGCGTATGAGCGGAGCGTACCGAGTCTGCGCGTGAGAATCAAAAGATTTGTGAGACTAAAAGTCGAACGGAATAGAATTAAGAGAGAACATTGTTGTCAGCCGAAGAGTCAAGATCCATATTTTCGTCAATATATTCATAAAACATTTAAATCTTTGTCTTGAGTTATTGAAGAGAAATTCGCAAGGCGAGTTTCAACTCCTTATCAATCGAACCCACCCAAAACTAAATCATTCGAAATAATAGTTACTATAATTCCCGCTCGGAGCGTTACATTTTATTGGTGGCAGCGGTGGGATACGAAATTGAACTTGTGAATTTTTCGCGAAACGTAGTGATTGAACTGAATTAAAGTGGAGCAAGTGAAAGATATACGTAATAGACACGCAAATATTGTGACTAATTCGACAATTGTAAGAACTGTGACATTTTAATCGTTATTGTTATTCATACGGACATTAGAGCGAGATATCGAATCAGAAATACGAACAATTTTAACGCTGATTATCGAAGTCGAATTGCCGCGACCTTCCTCCAGGGTTTTGGCGTGGTTTTTCACCCGGAGGCAGAGGGTATACGAGTATATATATACCGAGGTTGTTCACGGTGCAGATAAGGACCACGTAAAAATACCCTTACGCGACCGTAGGCACACGCGAAGAAAAGAGACGGAGAATACGCTTACCGTCTACTATTGGAATTGGGAAGAGAACGAGAATACGAGCATCAGTACGAGAGGAAGGAAGACACGTAGCTGGATCGACAACGTACCAAAGTGAGACAGAGGCTTGAATCATCAGTACGAGAGGAAGGAAGACACCTAGCTGGACCAACGACGTAGCAAGTGAGGCAGAGACTTGAAACTTCAGTACGAGAGGAAGGAAGACACGAATAGCTGGGCTGAAAACCTACCGAATCGACGCAGAGGCCTGAATTACCAACACGAGAGGAAGAGCAACGAATTCGACTCTAAATCACAGTATCATCTGAAGTAGTAAGTCACCAAGTCGATTGATGTAACGCGTTCCTCTCGAATTTGCAATTGATGAAATTTTGACAGCCATAATTACAAAGAGCAAAGTAAATTCATTTCGTTTATTGCATTCAATTGGCAGTTGAGAAGATAAACATTAAAATGACCGATCATATCGATGGAAGTACGAGTAACGAAGAATCATTGAGTAGAAACAATACTAATCCGTCAGAGAACTCGCAAAGTGGTGTAGATGGTGATATTATTTTGAATAATAATAACGGTAGCGCAAATCAAATGGAAAATGTTCCATTAGATCTAACATCAGCTTTGGTACCAACAAATGGTGAACAGGGTAGATTGAACACGATTCCTAACACACGAACCAGCATAATGTCGAATGATAGAACTATGTTACCAGTCGTTTCGACGAATGATCGGAATGTCCAACCCCTTTACCGAAATTCTCAACCTTCAACGAGTTCGTCGCTAACTCACTCTTTTCCTGGAATTGAATCAAACGGAAGTCATATGAGTTTCAAATCCGCTTTAGACTTTTTACCGCAATTTTATGATGGTCAGAATATTCCGATTTCAAAATTTGCTCGTGATTGTTTATTCGCGCAAGAATCTATTGTAGAAAGAGAAAGGCCCCTACTGCTTCGTATGATAAGATCTCGATTGCGTGGCGATGCGGATCTATATTTACAAGACCAAGAGATCAATTCATTAGAAGACCTTTTGAATGACTTAAAAGCCGCATTTTCACCTCACGAAAACGTTCAGGACCTCACAGCGATGCTGTCTACCGTAACACAGAAAACTGAAGAGACTGCGGAAAAGTACGGGGTTTGCGTACGGAAAATTTTGAATAGACTGGTCACCGCGATTGAGCATGATAACGCCCCCGAAATTTCATTTGGAATGATTCACGCAGCTCGAGCGTCCGCAATTGTCAATTTCTTACGTGGTTTGAAAGGAGACCTTGAGTTAAGAGTTCGCATAAAAAATCCGAAAGCAGCAGAGTGGGGGGTTGCTTACCAAAAGGGACTTCGTTTTGACAATATCTTGACAGATAATGAGGAAACGAAGAAAATACTAAAACTCCATCTCACGTTCAAGACAGATTTAATCCTTGAGAAAACAGACATACCCTCTTCCAAATATAACTGAGATTCTAGATCAATTAGGAAAGGCAAAATATTTTTCGGTATTAGATCTTGCTTCTGGATTTCACCAGATTGAAGTAGAGCCAGCCGATCGACCTAAAACAGCTTTTTCTACCCCATACGGTCACTTCCATTTTAACAGGATGCCCTTCGGCTTGAAGAATGCTCCTGCTACCTTCCAAAGATTGATGAATCAAGTCTTGTCAGGACTGCAGGGTAGTGAGTTATTTGTTTACATGGATGACATTGTTATTTATGCAAATTCTCTTAAAGAACACGAGATGAAATTGAAAAAGTTGTTGGAAAGATTAAAGAATGCTGGACTTGTTCTTCAGCCGGAGAAATGTAAATTTTTGTGCAAAGAAGTCTTGTATCTTGGACACATTATTACAAAAGACGGTGTTAAACCAGATCCGGAAAAGGTCGAAGCAGTATCGAATTTCCCTCGTCCAAAAACGTGCAAAAATGTTAAACAGCTTTTGGGGTTAGCCGGTTATTACAGACGATTTATTCCAAATTTTGCCACAATTACAAAACCTTTAACAATATTGCTGAAAAAGACGACTGAATTTCAGTGGGGGGAGGCACAAGAAAATTCGTTTAACGAAATAAAGAAGATTCTATGCTCTCAACCATTATTGCAGTACCCTGACTTTACTCGACCATTTGTTATCACAACAGACGCATCCGGATATGCCTTGGGCGCTGTATTGAGCCAAGGACCTGTAGGTAAAGATCTCCCGATTGCATATGCATCCCGTACCTTAAATGCCGCAGAGATGAACTATTCCACCACTGAAAAGGAATTATTGGCTGTAGTATTCGCTGTAAAACGGTTTCGTCCTTATGTCTTTGGTCGTACATTTACCTTGATTACTGATCACCGTTCATTAACCTGGCTTCATAATCTCAAAGACCCTGCTTCAAGGCTTGCTCGTTGGAAAATATGGCTCAGTGAGTACGATTATGAGTTTGATTACAAGCCTGGTTCTTTAAATGCAAATGCTGATGCACTTTCAAGAAATCCTGTAGATTCCACTGAATTTCCTGAGGAAACTGATCATCGGGTGCTGATCGTGCATGATCCGTTACCCGCTGCAGAATCCGAACTCCCTGAAGACGACCTTTTGGTTGAACGTGTGTTCCTGTGTAAAGAGAAAGTGAGAAATGTTGAGTTGATAAAGGACAGTAACAGTGACTTGACGGACAAAGAAAGCTCCCGTAATGGAGGCTCGTTTGAGGGACGCGTGATACCCTCAATTGCGAGTGGTTCGGTCGCCTCAGCGAGTAGTTATATATCTCAATGTATGAGAGCTCCCCCTGGGGAAAGCTGTGTTGCGGCGGTGAAGCCCGCTCACAGGGAGGTGTGTACCTCAAGTTGCACATCCTTCGGGAAAGGTGCGCGCAGAGGAAGCGTATCAACTCTAGGAGCGAACCCTAATGGGAACAGTTCCGTTGAGGGGAACGCAGGCCTCTTGCGAAGTATAAACGTCTTGGATCAGGCGCAACGCAGAAAGGATCGATGCCCCGGGAAGACGTGACTTCACCACGTATTGAGTGTGAGAAATGTGAAATTGGCCAAGACGATTTGACAAAGACAAGAAAGAGACGAATTGCAGAAAACGAAAGTTTTACAGAAGTAAAGAAAGAGTTGTGTAATGGACCACGTTTTCCTAAAAGAATTCCTATTCTAATCACAAATCCCAGATCAATATTGAGACCCATTATCCAAAATAGCACTGATACGATAATGATGAGAGATGATAACAAGATAAATTTCATTTCTGCAGATTGTATTTTGACAACTGCTGTTGGAAGAGATTTGATGAATTCAGGTGAATTCCACTTGCAGACTTTGAAAGCAGAGGAACCAGAATTAGGTCAAGTAGTAGTGACTAGAAACAAGAAAAATTATATTTTTCACCTGTTCATACGTGAAAAATTCGATGATAAAATTTTCATGAAAAATATCGAGTTAGCAGTAGAAGCTCTGAAACAAGCTACTAAAGCTTTAAATGTGAAGAATTTCAGTATATCGAAAGTTGGGAATGGACTAGGAAATTTCTCATGGATATTAGTTGAGAAAATATTTCGTGCTTACTTTGGAAAGGAAGATTATCAGATAACTGTTTGTGCCGGAACAGTCAGAACTCCACCTGAAACAGAACGTCCTTTGATCATAGCTGAAAATCATGACTCCGTTAGTGGAGGACATAAAGGAGAGACAAAAACCTACGAGCGAATAAGACAGTCATATTATTGGAAAAACATGAAAAATGATATACATGATTACGTCAAAACGTGTAGTTCGTGTCAACGGAAGAAACTAATTCGAGTAAAAACTAAACAGCCGATGAGAATCACTGATACCCCTACTAAGGTATTTCAGAAGTTACAAATCGATATCGTAGGCCCTTTACCCTTAACCGAGACAGGTAAACGGTATTTACTGACCTGGCAGGATTGTTTATCGAAATATTCGGGAGGCATCTCTTTGTCCAATGTTGAAGCACCTACTATTGCTATCGCATTCGCAGAAGCTTTCATTTGCTTATATGGATGTCCCGAATCTATTCAAACTGACCAAGGTAGCCAGTTCCTCAGTGCGATTATGATTAACATTGCCAAAATCTTCAAGATCAGACAATTCAAATCAACCTCTTTCCATCCACAATCGTTAGGATCCCTCGAGAGAAGTCATCACACATTCATCGAATATCTGAAACATTATTGTACACAGGTTAATTGGGATCCTTGGTTACCATTTGCAATGTTTTCTTTCAATACTTCACTTCATGAGTCAACTGGATTTACACCTTACGAAGTTGTCTTTGGTAATAAAGTTAGGCTTCCCTCTGAATTCACAGAAGAAAAGGTACCGCTTACTTACATAGAATTGGTTGACAATTTATTGATCAGGTTATCTGAGACCCAATCGACGGTTATCTCTAGACTAGAAGCTGCAAAAAGACGATGTAAAAAATACTATGACCGTAAACTGAATACAAAGAATTTTAAGGTAGGACAATATGTCTACCTACTCAAAGAACCGAGAACTAACAAGTTTGATGATCACTATATTGGTCCCTTTTTAATAAATCAAATTTTCAGAGATAATAATGTTGAACTGCAAATCAGTCAAACTAAAACAAGGATAGTTCATATGGATAAATTAAAACATGCATTTCTCAGATTGGATGACGAAGATTAATAATAAAACTGAATTTTAAATCTTAATTACGTAATAATCTTACTTTCAAGACGTTTGATTAAGCCTTTTATAGATTTTAATTGATTCGCGAAATCAGATTGTGTAGTTTACTAGTAACATAACCTGAAAGGTAATTGGAAACTAGATCTATTTACCATAATATCGATTCCTTTACAATAATTAACCATGCTTTTGAAAAATTCACTGAGTTCTTGCACTGCAAAATTATAGTATACAACACCCCTTGTTTATCACTTTCGTTATCACTTCTTAGTCCACGATGTTTATCCTACGATTCCACCATATCACTACACTACACCACGGCGACCACACGCGTAAACCTATGAACATAAAAGTTGTTTCATTGAAACATCTTTTCAATAAGGGGGAAGGTGTGACGAATGCGTAATTCGTCACCAGAGTGCGCTGATTTCTGCGCTAAGAACCGCGAATTTGCGAATTTCGTACTTTAGCATTTCATACGGATTTGATAATTTGATCATTGAAATATTAACAAATGAGAGGAACGTGACGGACTTGGGTGACTAATATATAAGTATAGCATAAACAATAACCGCTAGTCGATAAGAAATATGAACGTATTGACTAACTCATTCTTATAGTTTACATTATAATAATCTCCATACGTTGAAATGTATCGGAATAAGGCTTTCTTTGATTTCTTATATAAATAGTTCTAGTATTCCAATACGATACTTTTACCCACTTTCATCTTATAAACATTAGGCTAGGACATATCCTTCGTCACTCTTATGCTAAGGACCTAGAATAATAAGGGCATTGTGTGGTTGCGAAGCGAGCGTGTGAAACCGAAGCGTGGGTCGCGAGACCCCAGAATTCGAATGAGTGGGAGAATGAAGAACAACGTGATTGGTCCGCGTATGAGCGGAGCGTACCGAGTCTGCGCGTGAGAATCAAAAGATTTGTGAGACTAAAAGTCGAACGGAATAGAATTAAGAGAGAACATTGTTGTCAGCCGAAGAGTCAAGATCCATATTTTCGTCAATATATTCATAAAACATTTAAATCTTTGTCTTGAGTTATTGAAGAGAAATTCGCAAGGCGAGTTTCAACTCCTTATCAATCGAACCCACCCAAAACTAAATCATTCGAAATAATAGTTACTATAATTCCCGCTCGGAGCGTTACACTCTTGCTTATTTCCCGCTACCATGCGAATCGTGGCAATTCGCTCGATGATTGGCTCGAGCGGCTCGAGGGGAAATATATCGTAAAGGCGGATCCACAACTAAAATTACCATGGCGACATCTCGCCTTACCGTCCGGTACTACTAGACGGTGATGTTAGGACGCCGCGACACATACCCGCATGTCGTGCGTCGTCGTATGAATTTATCGTGCAAGAGGGAACGGGAACGAAATTAAAGAAAAAATTCAATTTCTTGAACGCGCAGAGATTTAAGGAATAGATATTGTCATTTGCAAATACATCGCGCAACGCGCAAAGGAAAGCGAACGTTAGTGATTGCGAAAAAGGTAAAATCGTGCGCGAACGACAACCGGCGCGCGTTCTACGTTTAACCTAAAACAATCGTTTTTTCTACACATACTTTTATTATTTGCTAATTGGCCATGACGCTCTTCTATTTTTATTTCTCACGAATAGTGTACGCATATCCCGTATTTCTGTTACGCGATTATACAAAAGTTTCGCGTAAATATCAAGAAATAAGGCTCCCCAATAATAATCAACGTTTTTTCTGAATCCGTCAATTCTTACAATTGTGTTATTAATTCCTTTCATGAAGTTGTGACAACAAAGGATACTCGAGTATCGAATAATTTTACCGCGTTCATCTCCGTATTGCGCAGCCAAATACAGATGCATTTGAAAATTACTGCGTATTTTATAAAATTTTGCAAATATCCAGAAAATTGCTACTAACAAGTAAATGGTGAAACCTTAATAAAAAAAATGAAACGTCCATGAAAAATAAATGGAAGCATGTATATGAATTTGAAATAATAGCGCAGATCTTTGGACAAAACAATCGAAAGCTAAAAAATGATGACTTCCTTAGAGAATAATATATTTGCAGCGTCATCTCTGAACCTATTGAAATTTCTGTGTTGATATACAAAAAAAAATGTTTCTTTCCAAAATGAATCAAGAAAGTACATAACGAAATGGTACGCCAAATTTCATTAATGGAATTCTACGCTTCCAAATAGTTTTTACTGAAATCTTTGTTCTTTGAATGTGCGATTGTTTCAGAGTCATAAATTCATTCAATGTTACAAGAGGGAAAATCTCTTATTCCTGCATGGCTTTCCGCACTCTTCGTTGTATCGCGTCGTCCTGTAAAAACACTCGAGAGTGTTGCTCGCAAACGTCCTGACCCGAGCGGTTGCGAGATCTTTGAGTATTAGGGTCTCACCCTAAGTGGAGTTTCGATCGAACCGAATAAGCGGATAGTTGAAGTATAATAGACGTTTGAAGAATTTTCATTCTTTTTGGTATTAAGCGAAAATCGTTTTTCCATTAATGTTTCCAGAACCACGAGGGGCCACTGGATTTTCGAAACTTTCGCCGGTTTCATAATGAACGAAATGGATGAGGCGACTTGTGCGTTGCTTGAGAGATTAAACTGTCAACCAAATATCGTTCATATGGAAATTCCGTACATACCTATTCCTATAAAGGATATCGATGCGTACACAAAATTGGCTGATTATGCTTCGGATCGTATAAAAATGATTGAGACAATTGGAATCTTGGAACCGGTTGACACGAATGTAGCATTTTTAGTCTCAACGACGGACGATCCGAAATGTTCGCTCCAATTGGAAATTGGACATTTGCGCAGAGATTACGCTTTTCCGCTCGACGAGGAGGAGGGTGCTGCTGCCTGTGGTGGTTTACGAGTACGCAAAGAATCGATACGAGAGACTTGTAATCCATCTAGTCTCGGTGGCATTTTTTCATTCTCCTCCTGATCGCCCTTTCTGTTATTTATTGTCTTACAGCACGAGTACAGTACCGTCAGAGTATTCGGTACACTAAAAAGTATTAACAAAGTAAACGTATTAGTCGTTGATGAAATCCTACCGGTTCAAAATTTCGTTAAATGTGAAAAAACTTTGGCCATCGTGGCCAAATTGGCTCGAACAAAGTACTCGATGTACAATTACGAAATCGAAAAGAATGAACAGTTGCGAGAATACCTCCGGAGAGTTGCCGAAAATTACGAACAAACAGGTTTGATCCAAATTTCGTGTCAGCTCGCTCAAGTTTTCTACCAATTTATTCATCTTCCATCTCTTTTCCCCACAGAGTGACAGCGACGGTGAATAATGTTGCATGTGCCATAAGAAATAAGTGATCCCGGTCAATGAGTCGCAATAAGCTGTCCAAAGTACAAAGAAGATGGCAGAAGTTGTGAAAACTGCACATTTAAAAAGAAATTTATTAATCTTACGAGAACTGTATTCTCGTATTTTTAAACTTATCCAAATTTCTGTCGCACGGGAGATGATTTCTTCCAAACCAATTGAATCTGAGATGAAAAAATTGGAGAAGCTCCTACCGTGTGTCACATATAATATGAAAAAATTTGGAAACCGTAGATACTCGCTGATGAACAACTTTTTTATAGATCTGGCTCTGCCTCTCTCTCATAAAACGCACCTGCTAATGATTTTTATTATTTTCAAACCCAACCAATCCTAACAGCCGTAAAAACGTAATTAATTCGTAAAAACAATATGCTCCTCACCATTGCTTTCTGTAGCAGATGCGTACAAATGCTAACGAATCGAAACGAAAGTATATTTCAACCGATGATCGCTTTAAACTTTGCTCGGAATACTGTTGTGTTTGTAAAACTTTTTTTCATCAACGGCAACAATGAACAGCGTAAACGTTGGAATTTTGTTTATTTTATAAATAAAAATTGGTGGTTGGATGGATTCGAGTGAAACGCTTGTACACACATCTTTTACATATCTATACTCGGAGGTATTGGAAAACTTGTTTCCCACCAAATTTCAAACGATTACCATTTTTTTCTGAATACTATGCTTTGAAAATCCTCTGCGTCATGCGAAGAGCTAATCCAGCATATATTTAGAAAAGAATCTTTTTTATTTTTTCGTCCGGAGATGTTGAATTTTTTTGGAGATTTGCCGTCAACGCTGATTCCAACGTTTACACTGTTCATAATCCTTGACATTTTCAATGTAAATAAGATGAAACGATAGATATATTCACAAGGCAATAGCAAGAAATGAGGAAAATATGTCTATCTTAAGACTGACCTTCGGTTACTCCAATTAATTGCGCTGATGCATTTATGCTGGATAAGGCTTTGAAACAATTAGCGAATCGCATTACCCGTCACGAATGATTGATACTAACGAAAATGCCAATCTACCTTTCATGGTAAGGAGAAACAGGGCATCTTCCACGAGCCAATCTTCATTCTATTACATTCTATTATTATACATATGGATTTTCCCAAGTTTTAAGAAATAAGACTTGCTCTTCGAGCGCGCATATTTTCGTGTATATGACTGACTGAAGAGAGGAGATGCGGACGAGCGCGCAGAAGCGTGAGCTCCGGTCGCGGGGGATGCTGCGAGAAAACGAAAGCTCGGCTTGAAAATCCTTCCGCAATATTGCTGCTGTTGCGTTCACTAACCGGCCTGTGAACCCACAAAATTCAAGTGACCAAGTAACAATGATTAATAATTTTACGACGATGAATTCCCATTCATCGTTCCAAGATTTACGAGAACCCGGTACTCCGGTTCAATTTTTTTTATACTCACTCGAAGCATTTTGGGGTGATGTCAAATAATGACAATGAGATATGTCACACTTTTTGAGATTTCATATTTCATTGATTTTGTAATGTGAAAAGCAGAATTTCATTTTGCATCGTGTATGGATGCAGCCATTGGCGCGTAAATCTCGACGTCGTTGAGCGTCTTTTTATATAGCGTGTGTTTGGTGAGCAGCAATAGAATGGGCAGGACTCGACCACGCAGGCAGGGAAGAAATTGAACGAAAGGGAGGCGCGACAATAAAAATGCGATTAAATATAGTTCAATCGCAAATTTCCATACAACTTTCTTCAACTTGTCAAGTGCTGCTTGCGGCATTATTTTTATTTATTTATTTTTTTTCTCTCAGCGTTCGAATATACGCGAACATAGGGGTGGGTATATTCACATTCGTGAATATATCGTGCGCGCGTGTGTGTGTCGCGTAAACGTCGCTACTCTCGGTGCGATCGGGGTTGATGTATCGTGTACGGGGGCACGACGATGGACGAGAATGATGTATGATATTACGTCTAATTCGCTATTATATCAATCTCAACTTCAACGTCGTTATATATACAGCTAACATACAACATTTGCGATTACTTTGCATGTATATTTTGTTTCAAGCAGGCAACGCAAAAACTATTTTTCACTATCATATATTATATTCTCTATAGGCAATGCCGCAATACCAATATTGCTCCATTTCGTATTCCATTCGCAAACGCACGTTCCACCTCGTCGTCGTCGTCGCTGTGCTGTTGGCATCAATCGTGCGCGCCTTTCAAACCTCCTTGCTAAAGCGCGCAGTTGTTGTAAGGGCAATAATTGGCTGCTTTGTTGGATTTAGGTATATGGAGAGAAAGCGAGAGAGGCGCCTCGGGCGTGCGATTTCCGTATATAGGCTTCTTAATATATATGTATAAGTGTGCTTCCCGGGGAGGGGATAAAGACGAGATCGCGGGGGAGGAAAAGAAGGAACCGATCGTGTTCGGGGTTCGCGGTGGCGGGGGGGGGGGGGGGGGGGCGCTGAGGGACGGAAAATAAGAGTGAGAGAGAGAGCAGGGGAAGCCAGGATTTATATATGTATATATTTAGATGTATATATATAGTATACGCGTCAATGCAGAAGCTGAGGGGGGAACGAGGAATGGCACGGTACAGGCCATAGGAGTAGGAGCATCGGCGGCAGCGCAGCTCTCGACAGCTCGACCAGCACAGCTCGACTCATGGCCGGGGGACTCGGCACGAGAACCCAAACGAGACCAAGATCATCAGTGGCAACTCGACGCCCGCATCGAACGGAAAGCGAGTTCCCGCGTGCATTTTGTAAACGCGAGAAAAAACGTAAAGAATACTAATGTTTTACCGTAGTGAGAAATAAATAAAAATAATATATTATCGGGCTTGATGTCGCTACTGGTTGAGAAAGTAATCGGTTCGATCGCGTCAAAAGCAGGATGAAAAGAAAGGAGGAAATAAAAAATGAAAAAACTCGTATAATAGCGGAGGATTAAAAATTATTTGCAGCAGTGAGAAACAACATTTTGTTTTCTCTTCCTGTGTCTCCTTGCGCCGCAGAGCTGCTGGCTATATATATTTAAACTTGTGCACGCGTGTACATATGTAACTGGGATGAAATTAAATTGATGCGTCGTCGTAGCTAGAGCAAAGCGGAGGGAGGAAAATACGAGAAGGTGTGTGTGATTCGGTGCGCGGAGCAGAGAGAAAGAACAATTTCGAAAGCAGAAACGTCAATTGAGTTATTTGTTATTGTCATCGTCGTTTCACTCCGTTGGGCAGTTAGCACCCACGTAGTACTCGCGAGAGGAGGGAGACTCTCAATGAAACGTCGTAATTTTTCGTATCGACGACAGCCGCAAACGCGTACCGGAAGTGCTCTGCTCTCTCTCTCTCTCTCATCTCTTGCATGAGTTTCAAAATAAACAGACACGAAAGCGATAACAGATAGATGTATGTATACGCGAACTTGCCGTAAGGTAATACACAACACCGAGGTTATTAGACGTATATGGCACACGCTTCGCGCACAAAGTTCAACGGAATAACCAACCGGGAAAGAACCAACGACGACAGAGGTTTCTCTCGTTTAAAATATATTAATTTTAATACGATAACCGTTGATCGCTTCGCAATGAAAATAATATTTATTTGAAATAATTCGATGCCGAGCCGTTTATTGGCGAAACCGCCCAAGTGAAGAATATGATGTAATAATCGCATTGATAAAATAATCAAGATTCGCGCGGATTGAACTGGTCATAAAAATAATATAATTGTAATATAATTAGCATCGAGGATTCTCGAAAAGAAATATTTACACGAGAAATCGCGGATGACAGCTGTCGCAAGAATTTATCAGCATATATGCTGCGAGAGCAACGCCGCCGATGATATTATGTTGCTTATGATGATGAAAATAATAATAATGTCACACGCAGCAGCAGCGGCAACGGCAGCGGCAGCAGAATTTAGGATGAGAAAAGAGGAACAGGAAATTTTCGCTCGGAGCGAATGATCGTGGAGCAGGAAATTGTGTTATTTCTCATACCATTATCAATGCGAATGGCCGGAGATAAAAAAAAAGAGAAAGAAAAATTACCGTAAAAAAAATCCATCTTGTACAAACTTGTTCGTGGCGTGCGTGTGTGTGTGTGTGTGTGTGCGCGTGTGTGTGTGCATCGCGCGCGCGCGCGCGCATATATTCGTGGAAAGTGAATAGAGAAAGAGAGAGAGAGAGAGAGAAGCAACGACAACGCCGTTCTCCTTTTTTTTCTTATTTCCTTTTTATTCTTGCACGTCTGCTGAACGTGGGATAAACGATTATTGAGGAAAAAATCTACGAAAACTTGTCCAATTTATATCTTCGCTATGGATATTGAGGGTGAGCGATCAAGATTTTTCATATATTCATTTTATTTTTCCCATCTCGATTAGAACAATCGAACTCGCGATCGTGTGCGCTATTTTCGATTTCGATGGGAGTACCGCTGCCACAACACGAAATGTTTTTTCTTCCCCACGTTATTAAATATGGTAAATTCAAACGCGCGCGCGAAAAAATATTGACGATACCGCCGCTCGCGTACATGAGGTATTTATCGTTTTCAATACACACGTATACCGACCAACATCGGTATTATTTACACTGGGCTTATTTATATTTTATAAAATTACACGCGTCTTATGGTTATTTGCCCGATGAATTTTTCTTGAAACTTGTTGTAACTTTGGTTGATCGGTAATTGTGAGGGGATTGCTCGGAATAATACCATTTACCATTTACAAGTACATATATTGCTGCTGCTGGGGGAGAATGAAAGGAGGCAGATAGAGAGAGAGTGAGAGAGACCGAGGACTTTTCTCCTTCTCTTCCCAAGAAACGACGAGGGTTATAGAATTATTAACCGTTAGACACACACAACACCAGCCCAACCAGCTTGACCGACGACTCAATTTCTTTTTTTTTTTGTTTCCGGTATCACCGCTGCGCTGCTCTTGTTTCAACAATGCGGCTACATGTTTTTTTTTCGTCATTTCCACCTCATTTTGTTGAGGCAACATTTTGTTGATGTAAAACGATATACGCGGAAAAAAATGCGGGTAGAGAGCGCAGAGACGGAAGCAGTGCGTTATCTCCGTTTCTTTTTTTTAGTTCTCGCCTTATTGTTAATCGACAAACCTAGAACAGATTTATACGGAATCGTATGGAGTTTTTAATTTACGGGCAACTTTGTATTGCACACATAATATTATCATTATTTTTCGTTGCGAGTGCGTTCTTATCCGGTCCGGGAACGAATATCGTGTAAGAATGAAAAATTTGCCGCATCGAGTCGTCGAGCTTGAATAGTCGAACGCGCTCATGTATATAAATCCGCTTGATAAATATTATACACCTATATACCTATACGTGTACTGGATATTAGTTATCGTATCGAGTCATCGTAAAAGCGCGTGCTTTATCGGGCCCTCGTTATATAGGACGCATGCGAACAAAGGATCAAGGTCAAAAGACTGCAGATGATAATGAAACGACAAACGTTAAGCCGTGAAAAGAGCGAGTCAGATATTATTAAGATTTTACGCACCTTGCGTTGAAACAAATCTCAAAGAGCAGCCAAATTGTCAATTTTTGAGAGAAAAAAAAAACAATAAATTGTCCTCCTACGATACGGGTCGTTTAATCTGATTCTCGCAATCGAATGCTGTACGCGCCCGTCATCAGCAGAAAAACGTATCGCGTGGTTGTCGGTGCCTGGGAAGAGAATATATAGGGTAATATGGGACAAAACGGACTTTTTTCCGAAAGTGAAATTTCATAAAATGCATAAAATTTTTTTTCCGGTTCTAAATCATGGTAAATTGTTGAATTCCACACGGTGACGACATCCCCAAAAGATTCAAGTTTCAGAGCAGAATATGTCCGTCTTCGAAAGACGAGGACTTGGCTGTCTTGGGGAGCTTTTTTTTCTGTCTGCTAAACTGCTACATTTCGAAAACATTTCGATATTTTCATTTTTATGCCTTGCAAAGGCTGTGTCCGTTGGGGGTCCCGGAAAATTTTTTTGAAGAAATTCCGCAAACTAGGACCATGAATCAATAATGGGACTCCGATATAGTGCGAACACGAAATATACCCCAGCACGATGGACCCAAAGTTGATTTTTTGCATTCCTCAAAAACATGACAGAAATGGGATATAAGATTTGACTCATTTTTTTTCAATTAACATCCAAGGAATGGAGCCCGAGTGGTCCCATTTCTTTTCCCCATTCAGAGGGGCTGTGTCCGTTTTGCTCTGAAATTTTTTTCTACGATATTCGGGAAACAAGGACTGGATATCAATTTTGAGACTGAAAAATAGTTGAAAGACCATATGCTCATCAATGAAACTTGCTTAAATTCTTAAGTGTCCATTTTACCCCATACTTCCCTACAAGTACTCTATCTATATAATCGTATTTTTAATTCTATACTCGAATCGTTGCTTCTTTACTTTCGCGCACTTGCGAATGCGCGGAACAACTCGCGTATCTATAGGTTTGCGACATGAAAAACGGTCTTGGAACCTGGTTGTAGGATAATGAAAAGGTAAAATTTGAGAAGAAGCGAGGGCAAGCAGCGCGTCAATAGAGCGTATATGCGAGAAATAAAAGGGGGAACGGCTCGATAATTGCATCAGTAGTTTCAATCCCCGCGTGAACAGAGTGGAGCATAACACAGCGGCCAAAAAAATGTCCTTTTATCTTTATATGCCTACTTTCGACATGAATATGGGAAGGATATCCATTGCTGGGCCCGCGCGCGACGATTCTTCGCGGTAACCGCGATTCAATCTAGCTCTCTGTATACTCAGAAGTAGTATATAGATGAGCGAGCGGTGGGGAAATTTTGGGCTGGTAACGCGCTTGCTATACGTGTAGAAAATTGGTGTGCGAGAGGTGATGTTTATTGCTCGGATTCCCCATAGCAGCGAAGTTGCTGAGGCCTGCGCGGGCGCGGTCGCTCGGTTGCCAGCAGTCATTTCCCTAAAAACAATTCCTATTATTGCATACCCCAAATGACAGTCTTTTCATATTATGCATATAATAAACTGATCGGCGGACGCCGTAAAAAAATACGCCACCTGCCTTGTTCGGTAGGGTCATATGGGCGCGCAACGCTTGTAGAGCAGCACCGAGGCGGCGGCGACGACGAGGCTATATCATTCGTACTTTTCCAGTAGGCACGCGCGCGCGCGCGCGCGCGCACGCACGCAGTTCGAAGTGGGACAGGGAGTAGTAGCACGCGCGTAACGCGCGTTGTGGGTCAGTGCCAAACCTTGCTTGGATGAACGCATAACCGCACTATACTGCACCTATATATACATGTAATACATTTTTCTTCTACACGATCAACGAACGAACGCCTCTCTCTCTCGCGGCGCGCTCGAGTTTAAGGGCTAAAAAAAGCCTTTGCTTCCCCGCCGCGCTTATATACCGATACGCGAATTTCATGCCCGCGCGTTTATTAACAATATTATTCAAACGATTATTATTTTGAAAGTAACACGAGTTTCTATATACAGAGCCGTAGCTGACCTATCAAACTCGCGTGCGCGCATTTAGTTCAATAACGCGTGCAAGAGTTTACAAGTTTCGCAACGATATATGTGGTGACTGAAATTTTCCAGACTTGTCACGAAATCAAATTCTTCCGCTTTTCGCTCATACTGTTTTATAATTTTGAGAAAAGATCTTATTCTCATGGGCGCGCCAATCACCGAAGTGACACAGTATGATCGGAGGAAAATAACAGTTTGCCAGTTTGGCTTGCAGTGGGAAGGGGGCATAGGAGGGGACCAGCGAATAACGGGAAAACACAATGAAATGTTAACTGTTGAATCATTATTTGCACAATTTAATATAGTCACGATGAGAATTGCATTATTACAAGAACTGCGAAAAGAAGATCCAAAAGACGGGAAATATACTTAGCCGAGCCGTCTCCCGACGACTCGCACGCGAGAAATTCCGATCCACTCGCTCGCTCGCTCTCTCTCTCTCTCGCACACACACGCACACGCGCGCGCGCACCGCGATTCCCGACTTTTCCCCGCGAATCTTCAGGAACAATTATTAACCCAAATTTGAGATTTCCGCGACGGCCACGCAATTAGCCCGAACAATAATTTTTCTCGGGAGATCAAGTCAACGAGGTCGGAACGCGAGCAAAAATTTAACTGGCTGAATTCGCACGTGTTGAAATTGCAACCGTAACAGCCGTTTTCTCGAGTTTTTAATTTTATACCAGGATCGATCGTGATTCATTTCTCCCGTTTTCAAAGAATTCGAAATTAGCCAAAAAGGGCATGCAATAATTACCGGGAGCAAATATTCTAAATGAGAAGCCCAGCGCACCGAACAAAACGAATAATGAAGGAAAAAAACTCACAGAATTGTACGCTCTCTCTATATAGATCACACGTCTCACCCGCTCGATACTTGACGAAAATCTGCCGAAATCGATCCTCGTTACTCGTTACGTTACCATCCCTCTTCGCTCGCTGGGTGACAAAGGGTACGCCACTCGAAATATCTCCATAATGAACGTTAGACGGGGTCCCGAATTTTCGCGGGATTAATAGTCCGATCTTTTTAACAATTTTAATAAACCCTGGCCCGGATTTTATGTTTGCTGTCGCGAATGCTAACGGGAAGGAGGAGTATTGCAATGACATCCTGAATTTTTTGGGGTCGAAGATGCTGAAACTGTGAATAAGGTTGACGCCCCTCTAGAAGATGGAACTCCCCTGAGTTTTCGGTGTAGCGATGTCGATGACTCCTTGCGGATTTGAAAATTTCGATCTTCTCGAACTTTCCGGAATATTCTGCGGCGAGTAACCTGTAATTGTGTATGCTGCTCGGGACGTGGTTGTATTTTCCTGCGTAGGAGCCTCGCTCCGAGTACGCCGACGTTTCGAATGTTCTGCCCTTCACATTATCAACTTTTCCCCAAATTCCAATCTTCCTTTCCAATTTCTCGGGACGGCTCGCATGAAAAATAAATAAAATAAATCGCGTTGCGTAAATTAAATATTCTCGCAAAATTTTGAACTTATAAAGGCTTTACGGAGTTGTTGCGTGGCCGAAGTATGTACCGAGCAAAGCAGATTGGAGAGCATTTCTCGGAGTTTTTCCCATTTATTGTCAATACGAAAAAACGGTAAAAAAAAAAACCAACCAAAAGCCGGCTCCGCCGACGCCGTTCGGCGATCAATGCACGTGAGCGCGCAGTACAGCTCTCTCACGTTTTTGGTTGCAAAAACAAATATGGAGATATCGATAAAAGGAGGATAACAACGGCTATATGCGCGAAATAAGAGACGAAAGAAATTGATGAATTCTCGATGCGCGATCGAGCTGTAAAAAAATGATTTTCATCGGCGGGGGCCTCGGGCTGTCGGTCACTGACACTCTTTCTTCTTCGCACGGCCAACTGTCCGCCCGCGAGACCAATGTGATACGCACGAGAGAAAAACAGCTTCTCATATATGTATGCGGCGCAGCAACATGCGGGGAGCGAACGACCGCGCGCGATCCTCCAGCATGCATTTCATCCGCACGTTTAATACTTTCGCGCGTATTTGCTTTAAAAACGTTCATTTTTTTTCTTTACAAAACAGAATTTTCGCCCAAATTTTCAATCAATTCGTATCAATCTTCATTCGAATGATTCGTGATTAATTTTTTTTCCTCCATTTCGTTGGATTCTAACATTACAAATTTTGCGGTAATATATACCTGTATATTAATATTAATCGCGGATAGACTCTCCGTGAGACAGAGACGACTCAGATGTACGCGTTCGAGTGTGCCAAAAAAGTGCGTATAAGTCGCAATACGCGTATGCGCATTGTCGTCTCGGAATGCTCCGCGAAGGGTCAACAATCGGGTCAGCTCGAATTAATTAAACCGCAGTTAAGAAGATCGTTCGGACCCGATACGCACGGTTGTATATATTGGCGTGTCCTTACCGAATCAGTGTATCAGGACACTTTGGGAATATGAATCATGCGATGATGACGACGGTGATGATGAATTAATTCAAGAGTATTGAAATAATATATTCGAAAGAAAATTCGAGAGACGATGAATCGCTACGGCATTGATAATTGATTGATCAATCTTTCTCTCTCTCTCTCTTTCTTTATTTGCAGCACGGCAACATAATATAATTTATCGTAAATCGTATAAATGTGATTGGAATGAGGAAATAATGGGGCGCGGTATAGCAGATCGATATTAATTGATATATATATAGGTAGGGGAGTATGGGGCAAAGTGGCCTACTTAAGGAATTTGAAGTGGCCTACTTAAGGAATTTTGAAAAAAAAAAATTTTAGGGCAAAGTGGCCACCCCCTCGAATGCGATGAAAATCGATAATTGTCACTTCTCGTAAAATAGACGTTGGAATTGACTGTTCTCGCATGGAACATTGAAGGATGCGATAAAATGAAAAGAAACGAGGCATAGTAGGTACCCTCCTTCGATGGGATGAAAAAAGAATTAGTCGGAATACTTGGATAAATTTTCCCATTACCAGTGGCAAAAGCTCGTTCTTATCGGGGGCAAATCGTGGGAAAACCGCCATTGTCACGAGTCTGTCGTATCGCGCAAATCTAGTGAGTAAGAAAAAAGAGATCATGAAAAAAGAAAAATTCTTGTCTGCGGCGGACGTTGCGTGTATTTTCTGCGCGATCAACTTTATTCGCATTCCTCCAAAGATTGAATTCGTTGCGAAACATGTCTAAAATGGGCGCACACTTTGTGTGCAGGTGTTGATGAAGATCAAGTCCATTATAAGTACGATTTTTGTCAATTAATATAAAATAGACATTTATCAGTAATTCGCAAAATGATTCTCACCCTCTGCCTCAAATGGCTATCAATTTCTCAAAAAACATATCATTCTCACTGATCCTGTGCCCCGCCAGAAATCGGAATTGCGTGAGTCGCTACTTTGCCCCAGAATTCAAAAATGCCCCAAAAAAGTGGGTGGCCACTTTGCCCCATGTTCCCCTATACAAGGTAATCGCCGTGAGCGCATCTCATCGGTGTGCATATATGAGCACAACAGCCGGTTCGGTTCAAGCGTAGCAATTTTAACGAGTTATCAATTTAATATCCTCGTGCCTGTGTCCTCCCACGTGGATACATATACCATCATATTATTAAGGATAAGAAAACAGTAAAAAATAATATTCCACGCGCTCATTTTTTTCTTCCGTAAGATTGAGAAAATTTCGAACACGTTGAACGCGGCGTATAAAGAGTTGGAACGAGTAAAAATGAAAAAAAAAAATAAAAGCTGTGACATGATACGTAGGTATTTTTATGTTGGATAATAAATAAAATTTTCGCTTAGTTTTGTCTGAGAGCAGACGTAGGAGTGCGGACATGTATGAAATCGGCAGTGTCTTGTGAAAGACACTGCCGATAGAAAGGGTTTAAAGGCGGGGATAGGCCCAAAAGTGCACGGGGAAGTGCGGTGAAAAACCAGGAATCATATGGAGAAAAGAAGAAATATGATTACTGAAGAGAAAAAGGTAAAATATGAGGAAAATGTGAAGACAAATAGGGAGGAGGTTATGTACGAAAAAGGAACTGCAGCGCCGCACGGAGAGGAGCAGAAACAAGAAGAAACTGTCGGTATGGCAGGAATCGGTAAAAAGACGGAGAGAAAGAAAAGAGGGCGCCCAAAGACAATGAAGAAGAGTGGCAAGAATAGAGACCTGCGAGGGACTTCTTTGAGGTCGAGAAAGGGAAAGGCAAGACAAAGGTACTACACTCACCGCCGGCGCCCCAATCTCCGCCAAATACAATGAGAAGAAAATATGACAGGATGATAGGCAGATGCATGGAGGGGGAAGATGAGGAAAATCGTGAGGAGTCTAGAGAAATCAGTGACTATGAAGATGAAATTTGGGAAAACTACGAAGGAGATAAAACCAGAGATGGTGTACACACACACAAGAAAAGAGGGGAGAAAATTTTATAGAAAAAAGGTGAAAAAGTCAAAGAAGTATAGTGAAGAGAAAGACAAATACAAGCTGGAGGACGGAATTAATAAGAGATATAGAAGATAGAATTAAAGAAAGCCTGAAGGAGGAATTAAGGAATGCCTGCGAGAAGTAAAAAAAAAATATAAAGAAAGAGATTTCACCGCTACCTCGTAGATGCGAACAAATAATGAATAAAATCATGAAAGTCCTTGTGGGAGAAGCAGAAGAGTGGAGGTATAAAAATTACAGAGACGCTGAGATACGAAGAGAGGAAAAACAAACGTTGACACGGGAGATAGAATTTTGGAAAAACAAGTGCGAAAGCAGAGAGCAAGAGGGAGTAGGAGAAAAAGGGGATAAGGACAAGCGGTGGGATTGGGAAAAAATGAAAACACGGGTAAAAGAGGCTAGCGACAGGAACAACAACGGGATAAACAGTCCCAGCCCAAAGCCAAGTCCTGAGGAAATGACAAGAATCATAACAGAGAAAGAGAGAGAGAGAGAGAGATGCGGAGGAGAGTGCAATGGAATTAGGAGAACAGGAATGGAACGAGGTACGAAAGAAAGAAACAAAATGGAGAGGAAAGAGAGACAAGTAGCAAAAGATGAAGTTTGGAAAGATGAAAGCTTCAAAAATACAGGTGATAGCAGAAGAAAAGAAAAAGACAAGCACAGTAGTGATGATGGAAATATAGAGGAAAGAAGAAGAGCAATAATAAAAGAAGCGCCGGGGCCTTTCCAAGGGTGGATGATCAGGAATGAGCTAAACAAAAGAGCAGAGAAGAGATGCCTGACGAAAATGGGAGAAGCAAGCAAAAAATCACGAAAAGAGGTAATAGGGGTGATACAAATAAAGTGCAACGTGGGAGTAAGTGACAAAGTGGAGGCAATATATGAGAGCAACGGGAGAATATTGATGAGATTCAAGAGACTAGAGGACAAGAAGGATCTTATGAGAAGGAAGGGAGGGATGAGAGGAACGGACATATGGATAGAAGACGGTTGGACAAGAAGACAACGAGAAATCCAAGGATGGCTGAGGAGAGTAGCAGATCTGGAGAGGAGAAATGGGAATGAAACAGAAGTGAAATACATGAGAATAAGGATAGGCCAAGAGTGGTGGAAATGGAATGAAGAAAGAGGAAACATCGAAGTCGAGCAAGATGAAGAATTTTTTCGTCAATGAGGAGAAGAGATGGAAAGAAGAAGAAAAGAAGAGAGAAGAGGGAGAGGAAAAGGAAACTAAAATAATCACATGGAATGTGGCAGGAATATATAAGATTGGAGATACGTGAGAATTTTTAGAAGGCTTTGATATAATAATATTACAAGAAACATGGCTAGAACAAAAAGGTAAGGAAAAAACAAGAGAATATTTAAGCAGTGAATTTTGTTGGTCATTTCAAGCGGCGAAAAGAGAGAAGAATGCAGAAAAAGGCAGAGCGAAGGAGGGAGGGGGGGGGGGGGGGGCAGGCTATCGGAATCCGTAAAAATATGAGTGAGGAATGGAAAGTTGAAGAATGAAATTATGGGGTGTGTGGAAAAACGAAAAGGAAAAAGGAAAAGTGATAATTACGATATACAACAATGAAGGAATGAAAAAAGTGGGGAAACTACCGTTAGGTTGGGAGACCGCGAGAATAGCGCCAATCTACAAAGCATGGGAAAAGGATAGAGCGACGAATTACAGGGGGGTGGCGTTATTAAATGTGAGGTACAAGGTGCTAACGAAAATGATGGCAACGAGGTTAGAAAAATGGGCGGAAAAAATGCAAAATTAAGAGAAAGTCAAGCCGGTTTTAGAGAAAAAAGAGGTACGAGGGATCAGATCTATGTACTGAACGCGTCTATAAATAATAGACTGAAAGTTAGAGGTGGAAAGCTGTATGTCGCTTTCATTGATTTCCGTGCAGCGTTCGATAAAGTAAACAGGGGAAAATTACTGGAGAAACTAAAAAAAAAAGGAATTAACGGATGTGTGCCTTAAGCGCGTTGCGATTTGATTTCTATATAGATGACATGGAGGAAAGATGGGAAAGAATGAAGGAGGGAGGAACGGTCATCGGAAGCGAGAAAATATATCCAATAAAGTATGCGGACGATGTAGCAATAGTGGCGGAAGACGGAAAGAGTTTGAAGAGCATGTTAAATAAGAATTTGGAAAAATGGGGAAAAGAAAATTACACGAAGGTAAATGAAAAAAAAAAAGACAAAAATAATGATTTTTAGAAACGGAGGGAGACTAAAAAAAGAAGAAGAGTCGAAAATAAAAGGTGAAAAAATAGAAACTGTCAACGGCTTTAGATATTTAGGCTATTGGTTTACGACAAAGAATGTGTTGAAAGTGCACGGAGCGAAAATGAAGGGAAGGGCACAAAAAACAGCAAATGCAGTATGGGGAGTGTGGAAAAGAGCAGGAAGGGATATGATGGACGAAAGAATGTATCTATTAGACACAACAGTAAAAGCAGGAGCCTTGTACGGAGTAGAAATATGGGGTTTCGACAAAATAGGGCAACTCGAACTAATTCAAAATAGATACTCTGCAAAATGGGGATGGGAATAGACATGAGGACGTCCAGATATGTATGGAGGACAGAACTGGGAATCCAAACGCTAGAGTTTAAAATCAGAGAAAGAGCACTGCGATACATTATTACAGTTCTGAAGATGGAAAAAGACAGATGGCCAAACATATGCTTAAGGGAAGAAGTGCGAGGGATAGCAAATAAAAATCCATCAAAGTGGGGAAAAGATTTGATAAGAGTGTTAAAAGAAATAAAAATCGAACAACTAGTGGAGATGGTCATCGAAAGAAAAGAAAGAAAAACTAATCGAAAAAGGCTTGAAAAATTTAATAATGAGAGCCATAGAGAAAGAAAAAGAACAGATACAGGAGTCTTCATATAATAGTATATATAAAGAAATAATTGAGAAAGAAGAAAAGCCGTGGAAATATTGGGAAGCGATGGGTATTAAAGGAAATGACAAAGAAATGTGGGCAAGGATAAGATGTGGAAACGTAGGGAGAGATGGAAAGAAAGGGGAAGAGGAGTGGAAGTGTAGAATGTGCAAGCACGAAAAAGAAACACTAGAACATCTAATCATTTGTGAAATAGGTAGACAGTCAATAACAAAGTAAACGAATGAATATATAGAAGGGTGGACAAAAGAGGCTAAGGAAGGGAAGGGCATCAGGGAAGAGTTGATAAGGATGTTAAGAGGAGAGATTAAGGTTCAAATGTGTCAGTTTTTTATAGTATAAGAGCACAGTATAAGAGCACAGGTATAAAAAGTATAATCTTTGTAAAAGGCCACAAAGGTCATGCAAATAAAACTCATTACTACTACTACAATAAGTATAAAACTATAACTAACTTAAAAATAAAGTTTAAAATAAATGACATAATTATGGCTCGGTGATGCATAAAAGTACAATAATAAAAAAATAATAATAACAGAATAATATAGAATAGAATAGATTAGAATAGAATGGGCATTGGCTATCCTATTGATTGAGTGCCATCAAGATTAAAAAGAAATTCACGTAACATACATGTGAAAATAGGAAGAGAATTTAGGGGGAAGAGATATAGGTCGGGAGCGAATGCCAAAAGTTTATGGCAGATACAAGAAATGAATTCTCAAAGATTTGCATATCGGAGATTGAGATTTTCTGAACTTGCCGAGTTTGTCACTGTTATCAATAATGAATGGATCGAGCCACGAATCAGAGAGAGAGAGAGAGAGAGAGCGAAGAGACGGAATACGTTGAATAAAATGCGCGCGCGCGCGCGCATCGTTGAGATGTACGTCGCAATTGACGCTGAAAGTTGATATATTTTTATCGCTTCTAATAATAAATGTATTCTATCCAACAACAATTGAATTTTGACAACAGATTTATTTTTCATTCCGCATCCGAGGGAGGCTCCGGGCCCCTATGCCTTGCGTTTCTTTTTTTATAACGATAATTGACAATAGAAAGAATAACGGGATTGCCAGCAGCAGCAGCATTGTCCTTGCTTAGCAGGGAGCGGGTGCGCTGACTATGTCCCAAATTTTTTTCCCCCAAAAAAAGTTGCCAAAAATGCGGACGCATTATCGGTGTTTGCGCGGGCGATATATAGAGAGCAAACTATTGTGTTGCGCGGGGTATTGGTAAAAGAGGAAAAAAGAAAAAAACAAATGATATTTGTAATACCGGCCGAAAGCAGGTTTGAAAGTTTCCCTCTCGTATATAGTCAAGGATCGTTTTTTCTTCTAGCTATCGCTGCATGCTCGCGAGTTGTGGCAGGCGAAGCTTTCTGTAGCTATTATTAGTTATTATTATGAGATGGTGGAAAAATATTTTCGCTATGTTACAAAACCGTACGCGCTCGTGCCCGATACGAGTATACGCGCGGCAATACGCGCGCGCATACGAGCAAAGAAGGAAGCATAGAAAAAAAGTAGAAAGAAGAAAAAAAATTGCGAGAGCAGACTCTAACTCAACTGTATCGGAGAGCGTGTCGTCGGCGTATCCGCGGGAGCTATAGTTGCGTGTTCTCTCTCTCTCTCTCTCTCGCTTAACAATTTTAATTCCTCGATCATTTCGATCCACGAGTTTGAAGAATTAAAAAATTTGGCTGATTCTATCACCACTGTTGTATAGTTTTTCATTACGAATATAATAGATTGCGCCAATAGCGGAACAACTCGAGATCGCAAAATAATTGATGCGTCGAAAGCGCGAGAGAAGAGGAGGAGGAGGAGGAGGAGAGAAGAGCTGCTTATCGTTGGATAGGCCGTAGCTCGGAGCTCGGAGAGTAAACAAAATTGTTAAAGGATCTCGCGGGTCCTCGGTGCTGCAAGGCCCGAGAGATATTAAATAATAACAAGCTCGTGGTGAAAGGAGCCAGCCGAGCGAGTACAACGCGCGGCGCCGCCGCGCGCATTATGCGGTTCACCCGCTCGCCCGCGCGAGCAACGACGCTATATACGTCTATCCGTTTTTATCTATACAGCCACATCGTTCAACCATTTACACAGTTTCGTTTTTTTTTTTTTTTCTTTCTTTCAATTTGACGCATACACTGCATACCTCGAATCTGGAAGCGTATCATACACGCAATAGCTTTATATCATCTCATAAAAAATATAACGCGGAACAGCCAACATAGCTCCGACGCACTTTTGTCCATTTCAGTCAAGTTGGTAGGACACATTTTCCTGTAGATCATAACTTGAACAAGCTATTGCATTTGATATAAGCGAATGTGAATAAAAAAAGTTATATACTAGAATTTGTTGTTTAACAACGACAACGACGACGACGCGAGAGCATACGATAGTGTCATATAGTATCTTTGTATAAAAAAAAGTGACTAGACGGAATAAGGAGGTCGCGTGCGCGCGCGGGTCTTTCTTTCTCGAGGGACAGCGAACAAAATTGTGTCGTTGAAAAAAAAGAAACATAAGGTTAATAAGACGCGAGTCTCCGACAACTCGACCGGCAAGACTGTTAGTATTTGTTTCAAGTTCTGACCGATTCAAAGAGAGCGCGTGTCCCTCCCGCCGCTTCTCATTATTTATAAACGCGTATATAATAAATATAGGGGAGTATGGGGCAAAGTGGCCCACTTAAGGAATTTAACGAGTTTTGTCGGGTAATATATGATCATTTACTTATTTTTATGTCCCCAAACTGATTCCACCTCCTTGTTGCTCGAATTTTGAAAAAAAAATTTTTTGGGGCAAAGTGGCCACCCCCTCAAATGCGATGAAAATCGATAATTGTCACTTCTGGTTAAATAGACGTTGGAATTGACTGTTCTCGCATGGAACATTGAAGGATGCGATAAAACAAAAAGAAACGAGGCATAGTAGGAACCCTCCTTCGATGGGATGAAAAAAAAATTAGTCAGAATACTTCGATAAATTATTTGCCAAATTTTTTTTCATGCCGAAAATGAATATCCAGCCAACTTTATCAGATAATAAATGATCTTTCGACTATTGTTGAGTCTTAAAACTCTTTGTTCATCCTCTTTTTCCTCATTTGCGTCGAGAAAATTTTTTGGGGCAAAGTGGCCACCCTCTCAAATGCGGTGAAAATCGATAATTGTCACTTCTGGTTAAATAGACGTTGTAATAGACTGTTCCCGCATGGAACATTGAAGGCCGCGATAAACCGAAAAGAAACGAGGCATAGTAGGTACCCTCCTTCAATGGGATGAAAAAAGAATTAGTCGGAATACTTGGATAAATTTTGCCATTACCAGTGGCAAAAGCCCGTTCTTATCGGGGGCAAATCGTGGGAAAACCGCCATTGTCACGAGTCTGTCGTATCGCGCAAATCTAGTGAGTAAGAAAAAAGAGATCATGAAAAAAGAAAAATTCTTGTCTGCGGCGGACGTTGCGTGTATTTTCTGCGATCAACTTCATTCGCATTCCTCCAAAGATTGAATTCGCTGCGAAACATGCCTAAAATGGGCGCACACCTTGTGTGCAGGTGTTGATGAAGATCAAGTCCATTATAAGTACGATTTTTGTCAATTAAAATAAAATAGACATTTATCAGTAATTCGCAAAATGATTCTCATCCTCTGCCTCAAATAGCTATCAATTTCTCAAAAAACATAGAATTCTCACTGATTCTGTGCCCCGCCAGAAATCGGAATTGCGTGAGTGGCCACTTTGCCCCAGAATTCAAAAATGCCCCAAAAAAGTGGGTGGCCACTTTGCCCCATGTGGCCACTTTGCCCCATGTTCCCCTATAATGTGAAGCGTTACGAAAAAACAAATGTTAAAAATGGGAGGAAAGGAGAGAAAAAAAAATGTGGGATTTAGCGTAATTGAAAGGTGAGTGAGCGTATGGTGTGCCGATCGAATTTTTCATAAACGCGCGCGATGCGCGTTAAAATTTCCAAGAGAGTATCCGCCGGGGAGATTGTACAATGCGAGGAAGGGAAAATGGTATTTTTCAAGGAAAATGGAAAGGGAGAAGATGAGCGCGAGAGTGACCATGAATAAATGAAAAAAAGAAAAAGAAAAAAAAAAGGTGGGTCGGTGGACCGTGTAAATAACTGCGCTACGAAGGGAAAGAATTTGTGTTGCCTGCGATGGATTCTGGAGAGAGGCAAGTTAGCGGTCAACGTCGAGCAGGCAGCAGCAGGCCAAATGTATGCGCGCGCGCATTAGTTTATTATTGAAATTTTCACTCGTTACGTGCCTGAGCAGGTCGCTATTCGAATCGCTCACACATCACCGTATATAGAAAATATCCAAAAATGATGTTATCAAACGGCGTCAACTCGCAGGCCCGATCGATAGGCCCCGTTAAAGAAGAGAGTATAACGAAAAAAGCAGGTTGACTTCTAAACATAGCAATGAAGACGGATTTAGAAAATCGTGCTTCGCCCCGTCTCTTCGGGAGTATAGTGGTGTAGGCGCTTTCGTTGATATGTGTGCGCGTTTATAAACATATATAGTATATCGCATGGAAAATCCCCGTATATACACCGAGAGAGCGATGCGCGGACGCTTCGCGTTATAAGTGTCTTATATTTCTCTCTTCTTGTTTTTTCTTATATACGACGCCTTTCATCGCGGATCTCACGACATTGTCTCATCCCGCAGTGAAATTGATTCAGATGCCTGGTATCAACGAAAAACTGCTGGATAGGCGCGAAATGGAAAAAAGGAAGCAGGTTGCGTTCTCGCTTGTCAATCCGCCGAGACTCCCCGGGCCCCGGCGCCACCGCTGCCGTCGCGCCCCGCGGGCTAATGTTCCCCTTAAACTTTCATTCTTTTTTTCTTCTTGTTCTTGCTTCTTCTGGCCTCTTTTACGGAGTCCTCGTGGCAGTATACAAAAGTCGTTGACTCCATTTCTTTCCGTTACTATTTTTTTCAACTTTAGCCCTGTCGGATCCGTCGTGTATACAATCCGATTCTCGCCTTTTCTTCCGGTCTATCCAGCGCAGTTTATCGAGTGCGTGTATGTGGGCGCGCATGCGCTTATATATAGGTACGCATCCCTGCGCGGTATATTCATTCGTTTTATTGACGAAAATTTGTATATTTTTACAACTTTGATTTGACAATAATTATTTAGCGCACCAACTTTTATCGTTAGGCGAAGCAGTAGGGATGTGCGCGCCGCCGCTCCGCGAGTGCCCGCCGATACTTGGAGAATTGCGGAGAATAAAGGGGATGAGGAAGGGAAATGTTGGTACTTCGCGCGCGTATATAAGACTGACCATAAGCACGATATCCTTCTCCCATCTTTCTCCGATTCACGCATATAGGGGAACATGGGGCAAAGTGGCCACCCACTTTTTTGGGGCATTTTTGAATTCTGGGGCAAAGTGGCCACTCACGCAATTCCGATTTCTGGCGGGGCACAGAATCAGTGAGAATTCTATGTTTTTTGAGAAATTGATAGCTATTTGAGGCAGAGGGTGAGAATCATTTTGCGAATTACTGATAAATGTCTATTTTATATTAATTGACAAAAATCGTACTTATAATGGACTTGATCTTCATCAACACCTGCACACAAAGTGTGCGCCCATTTTAGACATGTTTCGCAACGAATTCAATCTTTGGAGGAATGCGAATAAAGTTGATCGCGCAGAAAATACACGCAACGTCCGCCGCAGACAAGAATTTTTCTTTTTTCATGATCTCTTTTTTCTTACTCACTAGATTTGCGCGATACGACAGACTCGTGACAATGGCGGTTTTCCCACGATTTGCCCCCGATAAGAACGAGCTTTTGCCACTGGTAATGGGAAAATTTATCCAAGTATTCCGACTAATTCTTTTTTCATCCCATCGAAGGAGGGTACCTACTATGCCTCGTTTCTTTTCGGTTTATCGCGGCCTTCAATGTTCCATGCGGGAACAGTCTATTACAACGTCTATTTAACCAGAAGTGACAATTATCGATTTTCACCGCATTTGAGAGGGTGGCCACTTTGCCCCAAAAAATTTTCTCGACCAAATGAGGAAAAAGAGGATGAACAAAGAGTTTTAAGACTCAACAATAGTCGAAAGATCATTTATCAACTGATAAAGTGGGCTGGATATTCATTTTCGGCATGAAAAAAAATTTGGCAAAATTTATCGAAGTATTCTGACTAATTTTTTTTTCATCCCATCGAAGGAGGGTTCGTACTATGCCTCGTTTCTTTTCGTTTTATCGCATCCTTCAATGTTCCATGCGAGAACAGTCAATTCCAACATCTATTTAACCAGAAGTGACAATTATCGATTTTCATCGCATTTGAGGGGGTGGCCACTTTGCCCCAAAATTTTTTTTTTTTTTTTTCAAAATTCGAGCAATAATGAGGTGGAATCAGTTTGGGGACATAAAAATAAGTAAATGACCATGTGCTACCCGACAAAACTCGTTAAATCCCTTAAGTGGGCCACTTTGCCCCATACTCCCCTACATAGGGGAACATGGGGCAAAGTGGCCACATGGGGCAAAGTGGCCACCCACTTTTTTGGGGCATTTTTGAATTCTGGGGCAAAGTGGCCACTCACGCAATTCCGATTTCTGGCGGGGCACAGAATCAGTGAGAATTCTATGTTTTTTGAGAAATTGATAGCTATTTGAGGCAGAGGATGAGAATCATTTTGCGAATTACTGATAAATGTCTATTTTATTTTAATTGACAAAAATCGTACTTATAATGGACTTGATCTTCATCAACACCTGCACACAAGGTGTGCGCCCATTTTAGGCATGTTTCGCAGCGAATTCAATCTTTGGAGGAATGCGAATGAAGTTGATCGCAGAAAATACACGCAACGTCCGCCGCAGACAAGAATTTTTCTTTTTTCATGATCTCTTTTTTCTTACTCACTAGATTTGCGCGATACGACAGACTCGTGACAATGGCGGTTTTCCCACGATTTGCCCCCGATAAGAACGGGCTTTTGCCACTGGTAATGGCAAAATTTATCCAAGTATTCCGACTAATTCTTTTTTCATCCCATTGAAGGAGGGTACCTACTATGCCTCGTTTCTTTTCGGTTTATCGCGGCCTTCAATGTTCCATGCGGGAACAGTCTATTACAACGTCTATTTAACCAGAAGTGACAATTATCGATTTTCACCGCATTTGAGAGGGTGGCCACTTTGCCCCAAAAAATTTTCTCGACGCAAATGAGGAAAAAGAGGATGAACAAAGAGTTTTAAGACTCAACAATAGTCGAAAGATCATTTATTATCTGATAAAGTTGGCTGGATATTCATTTTCGGCATGAAAAAAAATTTGGCAAATAATTTATCGAAGTATTCTGACTAATTTTTTTTTCATCCCATCGAAGGAGGGTTCCTACTATGCCTCGTTTCTTTTTGTTTTATCGCATCCTTCAATGTTCCATGCGAGAACAGTCAATTCCAACGTCTATTTAACCAGAAGTGACAATTATCGATTTTCATCGCATTTGAGGGGGTGGCCACTTTGCCCCAAAAAATTTTTTTTTCAAAATTCGAGCAACAAGGAGGTGGAATCAGTTTGGGGACATAAAAATAAGTAAATGATCATATATTACCCGACAAAACTCGTTAAATTCCTTAAGTGGGCCACTTTGCCCCATACTCCCCTATATAAAAAAAATGATCGTACACCGTATATCGTCGGATGAGTGCGCCACCACCACCGCGCGCCACCGCGCGTATATATACGACGCAATGTGACGAATCGAGATTTTATTCATTTTTTTTTTATTTTTTTCTCTCTGCATGTATAATAATAAAAAAATAATACATATATAATATTTATTATTTCAGAATAATAAGCAATGTCCGGAGGAATCGAATGTCGTAGGAGCCGAGCGTAGGTGCGCGTCGGAACGGGGGTGTAATCGAAATAGGATCGAAAAGGTTCCAAGTAAACGCGGAATAATATGTTGTTGAGAACGGAGAGAAGAAAAATGAGGATTGAACGGATCGGTGGGCGCGGAAGAATAAAAATCGAGATTCTCGTGATAATTTTATTAGTGGGAATAATAACGTTTCGTAAAACATCGGAAGCTGCACCTGCGACAACGCCTAATTCAGAATCTGTGGCGGGACGAGAAGACGCGTATCAGCGGCCTCAACGGGAGGAACAGCGGAAAAAGTTAAGCAAAGATTGGTCAATTGGGAATCTGCCATTGGGAAATGATGAAAACGCGGAAGTTGGTAATCCGAGCGAACTGGCCTGGCAAGCTTGGTTATTGGTAGATTCCAATACCAATCCGCAGAGTTCCGGCGGAGTCTTGGATTCGGCGAGTTTATTGCGTCGTATAACACCCAAAAGTATATTTATTGCTCCCGCATTGACCGCATGCGCGGATGGTTATCAGGCTGATACGATGAACAGATGCGTCAAAGATATTAGCATCGACAGTCAGGCGCACAGAGGATTTTTGGTCGAGCGATTGAACGCTATTTTTGGAAACGCAGCCAAGCCTCAATTTTCCATTTCATCCTCGTCGTCGTCGTCGTCGTCGTCGTCGTCGCCGCCGCCGCCGCCGCTCTCGTCGGGCTCCTTGCCGAGCGGTCCGTTGCAACTCAACATACCCCTTTTCATGCCAACAGTCTCAAAACAAAGTTCCCAAAAACCAGCGAGAGAAGCGGGATCGTTGATCGAAAACAAGTCCAACAGCGAGGAAAAAACGAGTTTCCAAGAGGAGGAGAATGAAAATTCAAATATTTCACCATTATTAAATGGTGGTGGTGGTGGTGGTGGTGGTGGTGGTGGTGGTGGTGGTGGTGGTGAAAAAAACATTTCTCAAGAAGCAGCGAGCGTTTACGAGGAAATGAAAAACGACGACTCCGTTGTTGAGATTAATTCTACGGTAATAATCGATCAAACGGATGAACCTTTGAAAATTAACGATTCAAAAAGAAGGGGGGAGCAACATAATAATAGCGAGATTTCTCTTTCCGCTCCGACGATGGTTCTTCTCTTATCCCCGAGTGGAGCGAATCGGGCAACCTCTTCGAATTCCGGTGACAATGAGGTCATAGTACCCCACGACTCGAGCCTCGGCCGAGTCATAATAAAAATGGAAAACATAACCGGGAACGTAACCGGCAACGAAATAATAAGGCTGAGCGTGTCCGAGAGCATCGCAAATACGACAACGACGACGGCTGCTGCAACGGTAAAAACCCGAAAAAGCACTAAAAGCCCGGACAACACCGAAATGACAACATCCTCCGTTTCCGATGAAAAAAAATACTCTATCGGGGAAGAATTTTACGATGACGAATCGACTGAAATTTACGACGATGACGATGAAATATTTCAACACGGCGAGGCGGCTGCTGGTAAGGCGGCGGTGACATTTACGAGTATCGGTGAAAATATAACTCCCGAATTTAGCCGAATGAATCCTCAATCAGGTACGACGAGTATCGAGTTCCGGAAGCCGAACGATGAGAAGCAGGGCAATATATCAAGCCGAGTCAGCATAAGCGCAGACTTTGTACGTGAAACGACTCTTGTCGATTTCCCCGATCGTCCGACGACGATATCAATGAGGATGAATTTGTCGAGCTCGATCGTAGATCACGAGTCAACGACGAGTAAATCGTCGATCGACGACGATCCGATAACGACCGACAACGATAGAGAGGAACAAATATATTCCGCATACAATTTCACTAGCGTTGATCGGCGACCCGTTTCGAAGCTTCAAAACGATTCTTTCTCCGGCGTTGTAACGGGTCAATCGAAGGATCATCGCTATTCCTACCCGAATAATAATAATAATAATAATAATAATAACAACAACAACGATTCGGTTAATCCGGTACGTGGAATCGAGCAACTTGTCGATTCGTCGAGCGAAAAAAGTGACGACGCTGTTGAAAGTATGATAGCGGCGGCTTCGACCAACCTCGCATTCGCCGCAAGCCTCTCATCTACTGAAAAATCCGTCGTAGCCCAGCAGCAGGACGACGATAAAGTATTCGAATTATCGACTTATGAAATTCCAACCGGGGATGATGACTCGAATCGGGCTAACGGCGCTCATATTGATGCCGCTGGGATCCGCCGGAACATTGTACCAGCACCGATAATTGGCACGATCGATAACGTTAAATTTCCAAATAATGAGATTAAGGAAGCACCCGGCGGCGAGGGCTCTGCTGTCGGTCTCACGAAAAATGATGTAAAATTTTCTTCTTCGGAGGAGGCAAACGGTATCTCGAACGATTATAAGGAGAGAAATGGTCGTCCTTATACGAGGAAACACGATAAAGAAGGAATATACTACAGCGGAGAAACAGAGGAAAACGCCGGAGTACATTTGTCAGCGGGTCAACGAGGCGAAGAATCGTATTGGTGGCTACCGAATGGGCGGTGGCCCAATCAAGACGAGCAACGGCAACCCCCGGCATCGATAAACAACCCATCGTCCAATATCGTTCAACGATCGAGCAGGGATAAGACACCGATGTTGCTCAAATTTTGGACCAAGATGCCGCTCCTCAGAGATCCGAGTTTATCATATACGACGCGTTCAGATTCGTCGAAACAATATCGTCTACGGGACGTCTTGAAATCTGAAATTTTGGCGCGCGGTCAAACGAAAGGAGTTAATTACTATTACGGAACAGGTGGAATCGTCAAACGCGATACCGAACGAGTATTCTCAGTGAATGACGAATCACTGATCTGAATTGAGAGTTATCGCGTGTACCCAAGCTTTCGACGGACCGAGGAAATACCTTTTTTTATTTATTTCCGTAAAAACGCTCGAAAGACGAAAGTGCACCGCGCGAGATGGAACAATAGCGATGGAGCATAAGCGACGTAATCTGCGCCCCCGTATTTTATGTGTGCGCGGGTGTGTTGGCGGCGAGCGGGGAGTAATTTTAAAAATTTTATTATTCAAAGAGCGAAGTATAATGATGATGATGATGATGATTTTGACAGGTCGTGGCAATATATGATGTAACGAGTTTATCGTGGACAACAGACTGATAATAATGTATTATTGTATAAGAATCGATATATTATTCGAATAGAGACGTATTGTTATTTATAACGCGCGGAACAAAAACAGAAGTTGAGAAACAGAAACTGTTGCTACTATTTGGAAACGCACGACGCGCAATCAACGCTTTTTCGTGACGCGTTCGATAATAATCAATTGAGAGTATCGAATCGCAATCCGAGCTATATTGACAAAAAAACATAAAAATGAATATACTGCTCGACTTATTTGTCAAGTTACGTGATGATTCGCACGTATATGTATGTATGTATGTATGTATGAATTAACGAAACGAGCCAAACGGACAAAAACAATACAATGATATACCGATATAACTTTGAGATAGAGACACTTGGATTTCGGTTACGTTTGAAATTTGTGAAAATTTTTCGCATCGGTTATAAAATAATATACTAATATTATTCTCAATCCGAATCGAGTTGTCTCTCTCTCTCTCTCTCTCTCTCTCTCTCTCTCTCTCTCTCTCTCTCTCTCTCTCTCTCTCTCTCTCTCTCTCTCTCTCTCTCTCTCTCTCTCTCAAGGTACTTGAGAAAAGGATCATCGACTTGGAGTCATTTCGTGTAAATATTGTATAACGTTTCATCGCAATAATATTTGTATATAAATGTGGTACAAAATTTTTGTACCGCTCAGCGGCGTGATTAAACTCTCACCGACCAACGACTTTTGTGCGCATGACGAGTATTGTGTTAAAAATGATGAAAAAAATAAAAAATGCATGGTGTAAACGAAAAAAAATTTTTTAAATATTACGAATCTGTTTTCCATATACTGCATATACTCCATATATGTGGACATACACGCGCAAACGAATCGGTTCATTTATCGCCAATGAGAAAATGGAATTGAATAATATCCCGTGAATATATGTATGTGCGCGCGGATAGCAATTGATATATTGTAATATAATGAGAATCCGGGGAGGAACGAAAATAAATACACCATCGATATCGCGATACCAAATACTTGTCTCCTCTTTTATTATCCCATTCAATATTTTTTTCTCCTGCTACAGTGATATCGATAAATCAATAATCAGCGTTATATTAGCTCATTATTTTCAAGCCTCTGAATCCACGAGCGAGCATAAATTTTTCTGCCGACTCGCTTCTGGTAGCTCCGGGTCTGACGACTTTAACGCTTTTGTAAAAACACGAGAGATCTTTTTCCAATTGGTTGGCAAGATCGCCGTCCCATACTTTGGCAATAAAATTACCTTCCGTGCGCGTTATTCCAAGGGCAAATTTCAAGGCGGCATATGCGAGCTTCATTATATTTTCATGATCCATTTCTCGGACTCCTGTAGCATTTGGCGCCATGTCCGACATAACTATATCTGCGAGTTTACCCTCCAACGCTCCCAACAGTCGTTCCTGAGCCTTTTCCTCCGTAAAATCTGTGTTTCCGATGACCGTTGCTCCTTCTATGCTACAAATGGGCAGCCTGTCTATCGCAATTACCCTACCTCTTTTTCTCTCCTCCGAATCTTTACCATCCGCATTTGTTTTCTTCACCGCTACTTGCGTCCAACTACCAGGAGCAGCTCCGCAATCTACCACAGTCATTCCTGGTCTCAATATACCGAATCTTTCGTTTATTTCCAATAACTTGAATGCGCTTCTGCATCGATAATTTTCCTGTTTTGCTTTCTCCACATAAGGATCCCTGAGCTGTCTCGTCAACCAATGCTGCGAACTTGGTTTCTTTCCCTTCAAATTTTTCGGCGTTTCGCGCAGCAATATCGAACACGTGTGGAAACCACAATAGAGAATAGTTCGACACAAACTCATACTCCGCTTTATTTTTCTTCTCTTTAGATACAGTCACGTGCGTACCACCGCCAGCCTCCAACCTCCAATAACTAACCTCTTCTCATATGCGCTTCTTCCTTCTTTTCCGTATTAGCTATCTTCCATAAGAAGCATGCGCCTTACTCATCACTATTTTTGTAAAAACACTATTCTCGATGGTGATTATGTTATCTATTTTATTTTCATATTAAATTAAATATCGCACCTAATCATCTTTTGTGACCAAGTAAACATTGTGTAAAGCAATAATCCACCAAGCTTGACCAAGCGGCACACAACAACAACAACAACCGCTGCCGCCGCCACAATGTTGGTGGTGGTACGACTGGTACGACGACGTACGCAACAGCGCCGCCGCGTACGTAATAACTACTCTGCGTCCACGCAACAACTGCTTGCGCTGCTGTTAGTGCTGCCGCCGCTGCTGGTGGTGTGGTGGGTGCGGCCAATTGGAGTAACTATAAATGGATACGAGACGAGGTGTGCGGCGGCGCACTGTGATTGGTGAGTAGTAGCAGCAGCAGCTGTCAGCGTAGCGGCCATGTAAACGTTCATACGTAGATATAACCAAAAAAATTTCTTAATTCCCTAATTGACAGTTGACTTGTACGAAAAAATATTTATTACTTCTCTTATGATATTTATACGGAAAAATTGAGTTTATTCGATTCGAAAAATCGAATCTAATGAGAGGGGGGAACTGTTATTTTCCCGATGCGCGGTAGGTCAGTTATCGAGTACGAATTGTTATCGTTGACGTATCATGTGACGACTCGGAGCTCAGAGTATTAAGAGTGCAGTTTATTTACGCACTGCTTACCTTCTTCTTCGTAACCGCTGCTACTGATTCCTCCTCAAGATGTTTCGCCACGGCTCCTCCACCACCGCCGCAACTGGATAGAGGAAGCGGCGGCGGCGACGACGAAAATATATGGGATATATTGGTTTAGTGCGCGATTTTCGCGACGAGAAGAATGGTGACGATTCGTTACGAAGGAACTGGCGATCTGCTATGCGATTATATTTCGATACCCGGTTTATACTTTGAAACAAAAACACGTACGAATCTTGAGTCATCGATCGTGCAATTTCGTATATATTGATAAATCGTAATCACGAATGCAAAACTGCCGGTACTGTTTATTCAAGATGAATTTGACAGCGGGCAATCCGCATAGCAATGGCCTCTTGTACGCCGGTTTTAATCAGGATCAAGGTAATAGAAAAATCACAATCTTTTTCTTCATTTGTTTTACCGTGAATTATCGAATTACAAAAAAAATTATATCGCAGAATATGTCGAAACTTGAACCATCAAATGGATATTGAGCGCGTCGTCAAACGTACAATATATAGTGTAAGAAAGAAATATGCTTGTATATATATCAATTGTGAAACTGCCAGCAAATTTGAATTTACAATTAAACTTTGGCCAAATGACTCGGCCATCGACTCGGAACGCGGAATGAAATAGTATGATGACTGGTCGCACGATGCATCCGCTCGAATTCTCTATTGCGCCAAATTGCGCGTTCTCTCTTCAGCCTAACCTAACTTTTTTGTTTTTATCATGTTATACCTTCTTTCAAAGGATGTTTCGCTTGCGGTATGGAAAATGGCTATAGAGTTTATAACTGCGATCCGTTGAAAGAAAAAGAAAGACATGACTTTAGCGACGGAGGACTCGGCTATGTCGAAATGCTATTCAGGTGTAACTATCTGGCGCTCGTAGGCGGAGGTATTAAGCCGGTATATCCGACCAACAGAGGTAATTATAGCTTTCTAGAAGAAGCGCTTTTTTGTCGCAGACGATTGATTAGTTCTTTGTTGCATGTACAGTTATAATATGGGACGACTTGAAAAAAATGCCGGCCATCACACTGGAATTCAATGCTCCGGTAAAAGGGGTTAAACTGAGAAGAGACAGGATAGTAGCTATATTGGAAGGAGTCATAAAAGTTTATACGTTTACTCAAAATCCTCAACAGTTACATGTTTTTGAAACTAATCCTAATCCGAGAGGCTTGTGCGTTCTATGTCCCAATAGCAACAATTCTCTTTTGGCCTTTCCCGGGCGTAGAAACGGTCATGTTCAAGGTAATTCTCCTCGCCCTCCCCTAAGAATCCCATCTTTTGATATTAAGTCATCTACATTTGATATTGTTCCAAGGTATATCATTTGTAAACACAGTTATAGATCTTGCCAACACGGAAAAGCAGCCTTTGAATATAGAGGCGCACGAGACCCCGTTATCGTGTATAGCCTTAAATCTCCAAGGTACGAGATTGGCAACTACCTCCGAAAAAGGTACTCTTATAAGGGTATTTGACACTCTGAGCGGCGCAATGATCAACGAACTGCGAAGAGGAGCTAATCACGCTAATATTTATTGGTAATTTACCGCGCCAATGTTAACGAGAGAATAAAAAGAATGTTAACAATATTCGGCGATGCGCAATATTGATGCTTATCTCGTTCTGTTTACAGCATAAATTTCAATCATGACTCGACATGGTTGTGCGTTGCCAGCGATCACGGTACGATACATGTTTTTGCTGTCGAGGACCAAAAATTGAATCGTCAGTCGAGTCTCGCCTCTGCAACCTTCCTCCCAAAGTACTTTAGCTCAAGCTGGAGTTTCTGCAAGTTTCAAGTTCCCAGCGGGCCTCAGTGTATGTGCGCCTTCGGCGCCGATAACAATAGTATTATAGGTATATTAACGTTTTAAAACTCTTTCTCCCGTTCATGATGAATCGCTCATCCAAATAATAATAGCGGGGAGGGGGACCTATGCTCGACCCACCACACATATTATGTTTTCATCTCAACTTTCGTTTGTTCCAAAGTTATATGCGCCGACGGTAGCTACTACAAGTTCGTATTCAACAACAAAGGCGAATGTACGAGAGACTTTTATGCCCAATTTCTCGAAATGACGGATGACAGAATGTGACCACATCCAGCATCGAAGAGGCAGTTGAGGCGTCATCGTCTCCCGATGACCCGGTATTTCTAACACCGCCAACGAGTATCAGCCTCGAAGCGGTCAAGTGTTTGTCGCGAGGAACCAAGTTCCGCGACAAGAATATTTTTCAACAAAACATGACACATTCGATCGAATCGTTCAATTTTTAATTATTGTTTTTTCTTCAAACGAACAAACGAAATTATACAAGAGAGGACCAAGTTCGATATTCAATGCGAAGATAGCACAGTGACTGATCGACGAGTCTTGGTTAATCAATCTCGAAAATGATAATAAATATAAAAAAACATATAATAAACATCTCCAAGCCATAAAATAGTAGAAAGATAAAAAGTGGAAATAGCGCGAAAACTGTTATTGCAGCATAGTTCGACATGAGCTTTATTCATTATTATTATTATTATCATCGTACATCCATTATATAAATCATATACATATACACGTACGAAGAGTTGGAATTATTATTACATTCAATATTAATAGTTTATTCGTCATTGAGCAGAGTGAATAAAGAAGAAGAAGAAGAAGAAGAAGAAGAAGAAGAAGAAGCGGGAGAGAGAATAACAACGCACAGCGAGCAGATTGCGAGGTGCGCGGATATATGACTCGTTTTCAAACATTTCTTATGTCGTTTTATGGTTTTTTTTTTCTTTTTTTTTTCTCTCATTCAAATATAGAATACATCGAGAAGGAATACGAAAGATTACTCTTTCCTTACCGCCGCAATACGGTACAGCAGTAGCCTTTTTTCACGCGGTGAACGTTTTTTTTTTCGTTCTTTTTTTCCGTCTTCCTTCGAATATTCACACATAGAGATGCGTAAATGCGTTTATTTTTATGAACTTTTTGTTGTTTCCTCCTCTGACGAGACACGCGAGTGTTTGGCTCTGGCGAGTTTCGATTTTTTTGTTTCGGAGAATCTATATATATCTAGCTCGAACATAATATATAATATAAAATGTTGAATCAAACTTCGTATGGTTTGGTTGGCAATCGAGACGAATGGGATGACGACGAGGACGTCGTACATTCGGATATCGATTGTCTCGGTATGGTCTTGTTGTTTCGTATATCGTACACTTGGTGTATCAAACCTTTTTTCCAATAATGAATACTCATGTATGTGCTCCAAACAACGTACGTACTATGAAAATGCATCGCCACACCGGTAAGTTCAAGCAATACTGGGAAAAATATAAATTTTATTAATGCGTTACGAACGTTGTTATCATCTTATAATAGAAAAAAAATATAATAATTTCACTTACGGATCGTACATCCAACTGCATCAAATGCATGCTTTTTCTTGGCGAGTAGAATAATAAATAGTACGATTTCAAGGGCATTCAAATAAATCCAGGGTATCATGAATCGACGATGAAACTATATGGGGTAACAACGAGAATATAGGGAGAAAAAATTAAGGACCTCGGAGTGTTTCATCGATCGGCAGAAGAATCGCTTTTATCTTGCTTAGGCGATGTTTATTATTTATAATATACTTACAGTCAAAACTCCGTACAGTAACAATATAATGCATGACAAATGAGTGAGCCACAGCATAAGGTGGTACCACATCTCGTCGACTTTGCCTGCGATTAAACATTCGCGGATATGTATATCGTGCGCGTTATTCAATTATTCAATATAGATATAGTATAGTATTAATATGCCTTTTACCGTATGCTAGAAGCTATAATTTATTATAATTCTTATTAACCTTTGGCATTGTCACCAGCGATTTTCATTCTCTTGATGTTGACCCGCATTGAATTGTCGTCATCCATCGAGTATCCACGATCCATCGTATCCTCCTCGGCATCTCTGGCAACCATCTCGCGTATGTCAACCGCGTGTGTCAGTGCGAGAATACAAAAAGTCACAGCGATACCAGCTGCGAACTATACGCGTGTCATTTATTATAACGTCGAACAAAAATGCTCGACGTTATTGTCGCATTTTTTGCGGCGATATATAAAAATAAAAAAACTTACCAGCTGAACAACGGCAATGAGGATGGTGCCCTGTTTCAGTGTGAAGCAGTGCAGAAAGTTGCTCAACGGTCTCGGCATTATGGGTGAGTAAAACATTTTTCTTTTTTTTCCCGCTCATCAACGATGTTTACCACCAATATTCATACATTATTCAGTAAATAATGAAACAACGAAATGACGTAAACTTTGTTTTTTTTTTCTTTTTTTTTTTTTTTTTTAATTTCCCCGCGTCCTCGCTTTACCGTATTAAAGATTTTCCCACTAATATAATACTAAAAGTACGCGCGCGTCCGAAAAAATCGATAAAATTTAGCGTTATCGGAAAAGAAAAAAACAAAAAAAACACGTAACGAAGGGTCGCAGCAGTACGCGGCGTTCGATATCACACGCTCACCACCAAAATTCAACTTTTTTATCGGCGTACCTCGATAAACATTTTATAATAAAATGTTTACTTTTAATTATTGTACATGATGATGTATATTTCGGCGAGCGCTGCTTTGAACGAGATATATAAATGAGAACGCGGGTGGAAACCAGCTAGCCACTCCTGTGACATTTTCAACCCCCGTGCATCGCCGATGATGCGGCCCTATAAATGTCATTCACGCGGACATGCGCGATACTTTCTTGACCTACTACAGCGCTTTTCAAGAATACCACGACCCCCCGAACATCCTCTCTTTCCTATAACAAACCACTATACAACTCGTAATTGTGTTCGACGCCGTCGCCGCTCCGACGACATCATATGTATATTATTTTATATTTATTTTTTTCATATATTTCTATCATTTTGACGTTTTTTCTTATTTGAAATTGTTTGTTCTTTTTTATATATATATATATGTGACAATCGCATATATAAAATCGAATCTTCGCATCATTGTCATCATGCACATGTAACAATAATAATAGAGAAAGCAAGTATGCGTGTGTTGCTGCTGCCTCGGCGCCGCGCGACGCAGCGGCGACGATCATGGTCGCGCGCGCGCGCTTACGTGTGTAGTCATGGAAACGATCCTGTCTCTTCGTCGTCGTCGTCGTCGTCGTCGTCGGCATCAGTCTGCCGCCGTGTCGTCGCGCTCGCATCAACACGCACGTGTCGTCAATCAACAAAAAACAATATATCATCGGGTTTTTTTTTGTTTGTCCGTCCTCCCTCTTCTTGAAGAAGGCGGGGCGAAGAAAAAAAAGAGCAAGCAGCACCAAACAACAACAACAACCAATCGATCGGTCGTCGCCGTCGCGTCCTCGTGCAGAAATTCATTTTTATTTTAAAGAATTGAGAAACGAGTAACGACATATATTCATTCCACCGCCGCTCGCAGCTGCTTTTCTCGTGTGGTTATGTCGAGACGACAACGACGGCGGTGCACGTCCGTATAACAATTATTTCACAGTCTCGTCGCGATTCGAAATAAATTGGAATTGTGGAAACAGTATATCGTTGTATATAATGAATCGAAATGTTGAGCGGGTCGGTGTTGGGGTTGGAGCTTTCCACAATCCACCGAGAGCAAAATATAGCGAAGAAACGCGAGATCTTATTAAACGTAAGTCTATATTTTTTTATTTTATTCATACATTCGTAGAAAATAAGGAATCTCATATGAAACTTTGATTAGTTCTTATGGAGGAATCAAAATTATCTATGATGCAAAGGAAATCTATACAAAGAGCCGTCGATCGTGGTGACTCGCTGCCGCCGCCTGCTCCAAGTTCATCGTCATTTCCTTCGAGAAGCAGACAACGAACACCGGATCCGAAAGAAAGTACACAAGTTACGTTTCCCTGTTATTGGAAAAAACGATCGCAGAACACGATTGCGAATAGCGGTGCTTATGATAGAGAACAATACAGGAGAACCTCGCCTTTGCGTAAATATCTTGATATTGAACGGCGTCGAGAAAAAAAAAAAAAAAAAAAAAAAAAACAAGGCGAATGAAATGATTTATTGCATGGATTGAATAATTCACAGCCCGATGTGTGGATTGAATATTTGAATTGCCTTGTTGACTATTACAGCTGACAAAGAAAGACAGAAACGTCATCTCGCGTGCATTATGGCATATGGAAGAGACATGCCACCAACGTCCCGCGGACCAAAAATTGTCCACGAAAAACAAAACGAGGCTGCTGCTGATACGTCCAATGATCCGCTTGATCATCGTAATTTCTCGATATAACAATATTTTACAATTTTTATTCTTCTTTCATATGGTACAAGCGGCGTTTCGGTAATTGATCATTTTTTTGTTATTACGCAGTGATTCGAGGTATTCGAGAGAGAATAGAATTTCTAAGTGACATGGAAAATTTGGGCCAAGGTAAAAAGTATCGGCCAACAATTCATCAGGAAATAGCCCAGAAAATTCGTGCGATCGAGTCGATAGACTCGAATCATAAATCGAATGAAATTATCGAGGAGTTGAAGAATTATAAATATCAATTACCCCCACCAAAACCATTTCCCATGGGGGAACTCGAGGATTCTTAACAAAATATCGGTGTATTATAGTCGCATTTTTAAAATAAATTATCATCATCTCATATTTGCTATTACAACGTATATATAATTTTATGCAACTGATGCCAACTGCGGCCGCCGCACCACACGCAGAACAACTCGGCGGAAATATGTACGCTTAAGCGAGATCCCGGATTATATATAGGGCTTCTCGATACGTGTATCATCACCGACGGGTGATCTTCTTGTAACTGTCTTCGAATAATCATGCTATCGTGTTAATTATGTTAATTATAAACCATTGACGCAACTTTTGTGCTCGTTACTCGCGCTTCCGGAAATTTTTACTTTCGAAAATATATCGTATCATTGTATCGCTACACACGTAGTCGCGTCCACACGCATTGCTAACGATTTGCATGATGCACTGCGCCGAGCGGCACTGAACTGAACTAACTCGCACGCAGTTCGCGGTGTGTCACCACAGTCACCACCAAGCAAGGAGTCCCCAATCTCGGCAAAATCGGGCACGTCCGTTAAAGTGTCGGGTCGGGAAAGAGGGTTCCTCTCGAGCGGTACTGTAGTAGGTACTGTATGGGTTTAACGCATGCGCATTATGTACGCGTTCTATACGCGCATGCGTTGCTGCCGAAACATCTCTACCAAAATGCATTTATATCCAAAAAACAAGTCCCGTAACATTTCTGCTATTCTGCTACCACGATAATAAAACACTACCCCGCAACAAAACTCGAGACATTTACATCCTTTTACCAAAAACATCTCTACCAAAATTCAAAACTCAACGATGAGATACTTTCAAGCTATTTTCATATATAATTTGCTCCATCGTATCGCGCACCACCTTTATCTTTCAGCATGCAGAACATCGAGAAAATGATATCTTCAATAACGTGTGTACATCCCTGCCGTCTAATGAGCTTACCAATTCCCCGTCTATATCATCATAATATCAGCTTTAGTTATATTTGAATATTTTGTTTTTCGTTTTGAGTCTAGCTTACTCATATTGTTTCAAAATTTTTTTGTGTTTTCTGGAGTTTTTCTCCTATTATTGTTCTCTGTAATTTTGCCTTCACGCAGCAGGGCATAAATAAACCATACAATCAATCAATCTCTCTCTGACCTGAGGATGAGCCAACACAAACAAAGAAAGAAAAAGAAAGGACTCGGTCGTCGAACCTGAGGTCGACGTCTTATTTCCGTGTTCGATTAATTCCCAGCACTGAAACTAATGAAAGGCTCCGCGTGTATTTTTACATTTTATTCGAACAAGTGACAAAAGTGACAATGTATAATAATATCAGTTAATTAAACGAAATAATTAAATTTTCATTGACTCCTCAACATATAAAGACAATGCGACATAGGGTATATGCTTATATGTAATTCACAGTCTCGGCGGTGTGCCTTGTGACTTCCCTGAAATTGCCTATTATTCTATTGTTTCTTCTCCTTTGCTCAACAACACAGCACATATTCAAATGATATAAATAAATTCAAATTCAAAAACAATACATATATATATATATATATAGAGGAGCTCACCTTGGCCGAAGCGGTGCGTGCGTGTGTATATTACCAGTGGCCAGGCTAGCATCACGGACGACACGGAAGTGAGCCTAGCCAAAAAGTTGAAGATGAAGAAGAAGAAAGAAAAATAAAAAAATACATCAGCAGCTTCACCGCCATCTCCATGTGATTAAACAATATTATTAGTGATAAAATGTTAATGAACGGTTGGAACAGTCTCGTTTATGTGTTCGCACCGTTATTATTCATATTCGGTTTGGTACGAAAGTGTCGCGAACGAACGTGGGGAACGTGCAGAGGTTCGAGTAATCTTCAGGGACGAGTTTATCTCGTAACCGGCGCAAATTCGGGCATTGGCAAGGAGACCGTCCGCGAGCTCGTCAAACGAAATGCACGTGTTATCATGGCCTGTAGGAACATTGATAGCGCGAGAAGCGTCATGTCGGAAATCCGTCGGAAAACAACAACCGGCGAAATGGTTAGTTCTCGCAGCCTATATATAGCTGCTTTTTCTTTTTCATATCTCGTTGATCTTGTCTACAATGTCTACGTCGTGTTAGCTACGCGCGATGCGGCCAACTTTCGAATTTTCATTTGATTCGATCGTCTTTTTCAATGCAGATTCCCATGAAATTGGACTTGGCTTGCCTCGGCTCGATACGCGAATTCGCCGAGTCCGTTCTCCGGGATTTTCCCAAAATTGATGCTTTAATAAACAACGCCGGTGTTTACGTACCCATGAAAGATAAAGCGGTGACCAGCGACGGATTTGAAATCCATTTTGGAGTTAATCATTTGGGCCACTTTCTTCTCACTAATTTACTCTTGGAACGTCTTGGGAAATCTGCGCCCAGCCGGTACGCCAACATCCCTCGCTCTTTATTTTCTCCATCGCGGCTTCTGCAAATTTTATCCATTTACTACTTTTCTCTCTCTTCCTTTTTCACGCAAACGAATTTTGCTTATCTTTGTTATTAACCTGCCGTCAATGCGATCCAGGATAGTTGTGGTGACTTCCAAACTCTTGGAATCAGGAACGATCGACTTTGACAATCTGAACGGCGAATCAAAAATACCGACGAAAGGACGAATGAATCCCTGCTACTGCAATTCCAAACTAGCCAATGCTTATTTCGCCATGGAACTGTCAAGGAGATTACAAAATTCAGGAATCTGCGTCTACTCGGTTTGTCCAGGATTCACGTACACAGGACTTTTCAGATATGTCAAGCGAAGCTGGTTTCATTACGTAGTCTTTTCGCCGTTTGCTCTTCTTTTCCTGCGAACCGCGCATCAGGTTATCAAAACTTTTCATATACCCCATCTCCGGGGGGAATAATTTTTTTCTTTACCCCTACGCCTGATCGTTCTATTTCTAACGCAGCTCAGCATCAATTTATAAATTTTTTATTTTTTTCGCTTCTAGGGAGCTCAAACGGTGCTTTGCTGCGCGACGGATCCTTCGCTTTCGGGTGAAAGCGGCCTCTTGTATCGCGACTGCAAAGTTTATAAACCCAAGATAGAATTGAGCCCTGAAATCGGTTTGAGGCTTTGGGAAGTTAGTGCCAAACTTGTAGGGTTAAACGAAAAACCTCGTCGTCAAGATCATTCGTTGATGATTGACGAGTGAATTATTATCATGCCGAGTTGACATTATTTGAATAATTACCATTAAGTCGCGCGGTCTTCATTTATCCTCTGGATAAACAAGAAGCAGCGAATACGAGTTTTTCTCACACTTACCAAAACTGTGGCGATTTTCATGCTAACGTAGGGGAGGGGTGGGGGACAATACAGGGCGAACTGCTGACCGCTCAGTAAATTCCGTATTCTGAGGCAAAGTAACCCGAAAAAATTCATTGTTTCTCAAGAAACTCATATAATTGCAAGTTCGAGAGGGTGCATGAGGAATCGATGTACAAATTACTGATAGATGTCCATTTTTGTTCCGATTGTCAAATATTAATACCAGATGACGAATTCAGTCTTTTATTCGGTGAGAAAAATCCATTGAAAAGCCTGATCGCTAATCATTTGAACTTGTCAATGATCGATTTTCATCGCATCTTGGGAAGAGTGGCTACTTATTTGCTCCGAAAAAATCATTCAAGCAGATTCGTAAAAAAAGGACGGAAAAAGAATGTTGGGACTCAACAATAGTGGAAAGGTCATTGCGTTTTGATGTAATTAACTGAAAGTTCATTTTCCGTATGAAAAAAAATTTTGTTTTTCTTTCTTTTTTTTTATCGCTGCCTTTACGTTTTATGCAGGAATAGTACATTATAACGTCTGTACACCGAAAATTGATAATTATAAATTCCTATTGCTGCACTTGCAAATAGGCGGTGACACTACCCCAAAAATATTTTTTTTTTTTTTTTCGAAATTACGGGTAACAAGAAGGAAGAAGTTGGGACTTAAAAATGCGTGAATATAACCCTATGCTCACCGATGAAGCTCGTTAAATTCTTTAAACAGGCCACTTTGCCGAAGATAATTCAAAATCTTTTAAATGAGACTTTTGCGCATGGATTCCGCGTTGTTATTGAAGTATCAATTGGGGAAACAAGTCTCAAGCGTTTACTCAATAATTCAAAAGGTCTGCTCGAGTGCTCGTGCTGCTCTATTTCTTTTAAACTGTTGTTGATGAATCGTTGATAACCGCTTGAATGCATGGTAACAACTTTGACAAAATTGCGGTGGTGGTGGCGGCGGCACAGATGTGATGACGATCCCGCATATACGAGATATAAATCACATTCTTATTTATCATAAAATTTAATTTTTTTCTCTTTTCTGATTTTTGTCATTATGAATACGCTGTTGAATTGCCGTTGCAAAGTAGGATTTATGAATGGCTGACTTATTCAAGGTATTCCTTTCGCGAATCCGAACATTTTACAATCAACGGATTTTTTATTAAAAGGTACAGTAAAAGTTAAGTAACGGGCTGTCGAATATTTCAACGAAATATTAATGGTAGCAGTTTTGAAAAAACGTCACAAGCAGAACACTTACAATAATTAATTACTTGAACATTATTGGATAAAAAAACTGATCGCCGCGTGATGCATTTTTATTAAGAGCCTGAGCAGATTTCGCATAAAGAATGAGGGCATTTCTTGTGCGCCGATAAAATACGGCCCTCTCCGAAAAAAAATACCTTGAATACCTAGGCACACACAGTAATAAGACAAAAATATACATGTATCAACACATACGTATGTATGTATATATCACAATTAAACTGTCAATTGCACTATATTTATTAACAACACTCTTGTTGAGACATCTACCATTCTTTAAGACAATTGTAATAGTAAAAAAAAAAATATGATTCCAAATTCGGCTGCCTTCAATCACGCAATCGAGCACGCGCGTAAAGTAGAGTAATAATCATCGCAAGGCCCATATTATTATATTGCCCTCATTTCATTGAATATAAATTCAGTGTTTTATTTCTCAAGTTTTTCTTTCTCGACAAAGAAAAAATTATCGGTAGACGACGAATGTGTCATTTATTATTCGAGATCACACGACCATTGAAAATTGCAAGGGTTGGAAAGGCGTACAGAGGAGAATTCGCTCGAATGAAAATTAAAAAAAAAAACCTTATATACGGGGTTTCATTACTTTAAAGCTAGTTCGTTTACTGGCCAATGCTTCGGTTCTTGCAAACACGCTTTCGGAACTTCGCCGTATGGAATCGATGTAGTCGGTCGAGGCATGAAATTCACACTTGACCTGTTGCTCGACATCCTTTTCAGCGAGAGCGCGGGAAATGAATTCTGATGACTCGCATCTATTATTCTCGGTCAGCAGCTGCAGCATGAATGAAACAACAATCGATTAAGATAAAAATAAAATGGATTTTTATAGGCTGGGATCAAATTTCAGATGCATCGCGATATTCTTTTAAAAAACAATTCGATCGAATTCGCACAACCTCTGAAAGCGAAAAATGAATAATTGTTTGTTTGGTGTTTTTTTTTTTTTTTTTTTTTTTTTTTTCCCCTCGTTTTTATATAATACTCATACCAACTGACTGTACTCCGCCGTAGTTTCGTTCGAGCTTGGACTCGAGCCGGTTCCGCGAGTGCCGTCAACAAATTCATCCCGAGTATTTTTCTCATCCAATCTGAATCTGAAAGAATATATTGAAAAATATTTAACTTGCGAGATTGCGTAAGAACCTGAAAAAGTTGAACTGCTTTTTCGCGTTCCTTTAAAAACTCACTTTCCATCCGATCGATAGCCGCGCGTCGTCATTAAACCAGTCATACCGCCGGCGGACAACTTATTTTCCGGATAGCTGGAAGCTGTCCCGCGAACCTCAATCGATAAAGTCTTTTTACAATCGTAACTACGAGTGCGCTTGTCGTCCAGCGACGCGCTACAGTTGATGCACGTGTTTTCGCTATTGATAGATATTTTTGACAATAAATTACTACTACATTCCGAACGTTGTCCGAGCTCGGTGAGGGTTTCTTGGCTCTTGTCACGATCGTACAGCGAATAAACATCGGCGGTGCTCTCACCGGACGACAGGCTCTTGCCGTCAATATCATTGGAGATGACGGATTCACGGTAGCAGGTCTCTCTCAAATTTATCGAATAATCGTTCAATGTCGCGTCACCGTTGATCGTTGATCGGTCGAGGTTCGTGGAACTGGTGCCGCCACCGCTTATTGGACTACATTCTTCCATGTCATTCTGACTTGTGCTCAGCGCCATTTCGCAACTACTTATAGAATTGGAACTTCGCTGTTTCGAGCTCGCAGAATCTTCGGTCGTGTCCGACAAAGCTTCTTTCTTAGATACCGAGACCGGTATGACGATCTCAATGTCTCTCCCGGTAACAATCAAATCCCGCGTTGGTACGCGCTTGGCGATTCTGCTGCTGCCGCGAGGCAACGATCCATCAATGTCCTTCTCGAAAACCGTGTCGTCAAGAGTCTCATCGCTGCTTGTTATTTCACTAGGTAATGAGAGATGCTTGGTCGCGTCTATCGCGCTTTCCTCCGATTTACAAATGCGTTTTGATTGAACGCTCAGCACATTCAAGTGCGAAGACGACGGCATATCCAGGCCTTGATCCAAAGACGAACCCAATGTGGTCTTGACATTTCTCAATTGGTTCCCCAATTTCGGCGTTCGTGGACATTTATCAAACGCTCCTTTCTGAATCGGCGGTGTCAAAGATAGCGCATTGTTGCGCTTTCCGTTTCCGCCCATATCAATGTCCAACGACGACCCGGATAACGTTCGTTTTGTAATATCCAAGCTGTGTGGACGCGCGCGCGCGCACGCGTTTAAAAACCGAAAAATAATCAAATAATTAATAACGAGCATTTGCCAAATTCGGGTGTTAAACTGTTATAGAATTGAAATTTAATGAAGTCACGGCCGTATATATATATATACTCACGGCTGATTTGGTTTGATATTGATCATGAGAGAGGTTAAATTCGGCAGAGTCGCTCTCAAATCAAAGGTCGGCAGACCGCAATACCATCGAAGTTGGGCAATGTTTTTGTTCAAGAGATAAACCGCGTAGTGAAATTGGAGCTTATCTTTGCTCCGAGCAAACAGTGGAAACCTAAGGGAACCGATATATTAAATATTTGATAAAATGTGATGCCCCCCTGGTACCGCCAACGGTTGGGGGAGAAACAAAAAAAAAAAAAATTTTTTCTTCGAACGACAAAGTACAAAACGATGTAGTACAATACTCACTGTCTCTCGTTGTCAGGAAGGCTATTGGTAACGTGATCAACGATACGGCTACGGGATCCATAATGCAAGATTGGATATCTCGTTGGTACATTGAGGAAATTGGCAATCATTTGTGTGGTATGAGCGACGAAACCCAGAGCAACGGCAACTTGAGTATCATTCGACGATTCTAATTCCTCGCTATCAGGCAAATGCACATTATTGATGGTATACTTTTTCTCTTTCTCCTGATCGATTGGATATATCAGACCCAATTCGGAGATCAGTTGACGACGTCGGTGTGCCAATTTGGACGTTGTTTGCATGTAAACGTCACGCGTTTCCGAGTGTATCTGACGCCATTCCCGTAATCTTTCGATGTCTTTGTTCAATTCTCGATACCTTTCCATGAGCTCCGAGCCTGATGACACGAGAACAAAACGAAATGTAAATAAAAAAAAAAAAAAAAACATAACCAACGATTCGATTTGCTAACGCAAAGACACTATTTTCAAGTGCGCGCGCGCGTGTTGAAGCATGCAGGAAAAATCACATACCATGATCTTGATTCTTCTCCATAATATTCATACGCAATTGATTCAAGCTTCTCAATTCTCCCATTTTTCTTATTCTCTCTTGTTCCAACAACTTAGTCCGGAACTTGGCAACTTCGAGTTCCTTTCGTATCCTCAGGATTTCAGCCTTCTTTTCTCTGCTTAATTTCTTCGGTTGTAACAATCGATTGAGCGAGGTTTGTTTGTACTTGGGCGATTTGATTTGATCACCCGAGGCTATTGTCTCCCGCAACGTCTGTAACGATTCGGTTTGTTGTTTCAACGCTTGCATTTTGCTTCTCAAACTGGTGAGCTTGACCACGGTGTAGCTGTCGCGTATCTCGATCGCTGGTATCGACATACGAAGATATCGCTTGTCGTCCGAATTTTTAATGAGGCAATACGAGGGAGCGAAGAAACCCCCGTGCAAATGAAATATCAACGAATCGTCGCGCAATATTGTATGAAAATTCGATGGTGATTTCGGTCCAATATAAGCCAGACCGGAGAAAGATATTCTCCACGCGAACACGCTCATGTCCGACGTAGAATCCTTCAAATTCGTTCTCCTCCATAAACGTACAACAATTTCTGAAGAAAAAAAAAAAAAAAAACATTAATTATTATTGAAATACTAATATAATTGGCTTGATCAAAGTTTCAGTTATGCGGCAATGACATCGTTACACGGTGACGAACCGCGCGAACACGAATGATAGTCAAATCATTGTTCAAACATTGATCGATCAATGCTTGATAATATCTATATCTATATACATACATCGAGTTTTTATTTTTATCATTAACATTCGTAGCTCAACCCATGGAATACCCAACAACGTTTCTCATTCGTTCTTTTTAATGAGTATCTTTTGAGCGTCGCAAAAGTTTTGCTGAAAAAAATTGATAATTACCACTGGCGGCGGACAATCCTGTTGCGTGAATGGTAGGCACCTCGAGGCTGGCCCATCTTGCGCTAACGTTGTCAATAGTTTCGCTCGTGTAAAACGGCGATGACATGCTAGATCTGTGCAAGGTATAGTAGAACCAGCATGTCTCATGTTTCTCATCAATTTCCAAGTTGTATCCAATTACTCGAACGAGACTTCTCAATCTTAGCTATTGAAAAATGAAAGCATATACGGAACGAGGCTCGATTAATGTTTTTTCTCAACGGTGCAAAAATTGACTTTGGTTCTTAATTGTAGCCGATAAAATCTGCATAAGCATTTGATCATTGGGATACCTGCTGCGTAGCAAGGGGAAGCCAAGTTTTGTATCGCGGTGCTATACGTGGTTGCAGCGTCAGATCCAAATCCCTGACAAAACATTGCGAGCTTTTTCCATCCATCCTTTGTGCTCATGGCATAAAGAATACGCAGTTGTTGACTATTTGTTCACTCTGCCACCAGCAGCCACCAGACTTTGCCTAGGTGGCAGTATAAAAAACATTGAAAGGTTAGGTACCTTTCAATGTTTTTTATACTGTAGTGATTGGATTACAAACGAAATGGCGTTTTACATAAATATATTTGTAGGTCGCACGTTGCGCGGCTCATATTAATTACGATCGTGGTTCACCACCACATGATAAAACTATACGATTTACACTTATTCTCACATACAAATACAATTGTGACGCTCGATCAGCTGTAGTTGTTGTTGCTGTTTTTTTTTCCTTATTTCCTCACTTCTTTTCTATATGTAATCGTAAATATTTTCATCTGTTATTGTTCAGTGGGTACTTGTCTCGCTATCGAACGTCGAACACACAACTAAAATGAACATTCGAGATTCGAGATTTTTTTACCAAAGTGACAGCCGCCGCCGCCGCCGCCGCCGCCGCCGCCGCGAGCCTGCTGGGACAGGAGGGAGGCATTATTGTGGCGGGTGATGTGTTTGATCGTTTGATGCATGCAATTGTTGGTGTCGTTCGTGTTGGTATAATATGGTACGTATGATTAAGCAGTGAAAGGAAATTCGGGTACATAGGTAATCAAAATTTTATCGTCGCGGGGATATGATTGCAGAAAAACGATAACCATAAAGGAAAAGATAGAAGTCATATATCGTCGGGGATCTGTACGCGCGTTATTAGCTCACCCATGCGGCATTGAATATGGTTATATTATAGAAACTTATATATATACGACGAGGAAATAGTAATTAATTTTGCATTTCTGACTTTTCTGAATAATATGTAAACAATTTTGTCGAGCTTTATATATATCGGCGAGAGCCTCAGGCCAGCAGACGACAAGGCTGTCAATGCACTTGTCAAGCACTTTTGTCCCGACACTCTACCGAGTCTCTTGCTTGATTGGGTGCGATGGTCGCCTCGCGGATAAAAAATCGACGCTTGTCTATGAAGATTATATAGTTTAATTTATATAGTGAAATATCAAAAACAAAAATCCATGGGAAATTTCGGGATAAAGAAATTTAAATCACCTCATCGGAGCATGATCGGTTGTCGCCGAGACGATCATTTATTTATATGGATAAAAAATCAGATGCTCGTTATTAGAAAAATCATTTTATATGTTGAATAAAAGCTTGTCAGGCGGATGTCTTCTCTGATCGTGAGTTGAAAAATTTTTATGTTTGTGGCCTCTGCATACTGCGCGCCTGCCCGCGATGAGCGATGAGAGCGACGAGCGGATACATCGTCCGAAAAATCAGAGTTCTTATTGGCTATCACTCGTCCGCTCATCGCGCAGAGTGTGCAGAGGCCATTTTACACGGCGCTTTTATTCCGTTTTAGGCCCGCTACACATGGTCAATAATATTGCACAATAATATTGCACAATACGTTTATATGGTGTGTAGTGCGCCATAAATTTAAGATAGCTCAAACTTCTGTTCAATACTACATCGACACGTTCAATAATATGGTGCAATCACCTATATTACGCAATATTATTGATCGTGTGTAGCAGGCCTTAGTTATATCAATATAGATATACAAAATATACATATATTTCGATATATATAAATGTACCCGTATATATCTATACAAAACCAGAATAAGAGCGACGTGTAAACGTAATCAATGTCAATAGTGTAATATTTGGTAATATGTAATAAACGATGATTGGTTTAGTTGTTGAAAATTTGAAATAAAATTCGTCAAAATGAAAATTCAATACAATAAATGGAAAAATTAAATCAAAGTTGTTGAGAACCTTCTGTCGTCGAATCTTTTTTATCGACGGAAAAAACCGTAGCACACGAACTAGACCCTATATAATGTTAGGCTAGGTTCTTCTTGAGTCCTAGTGTGTGACACAATTCTCCACCACCTCCACCACCGATTGTTGTTGTTGTTGTTGTTGTTGTTGTTGTTGTTGTTGTTGTTCCTCACTATAGGAATTTCCATTTCGTAGTGTTTTTCACAATAGTTCTTTTGTTCGTGTTTTTAACATTAGTTTGTGTTTTTTAATAACACTACTATAAAAAAAAACAACAAACGCAGCACATTCAGAAATCAAAAAATAATCAGCCAAATTCATGGAGGTTGTGCTTTCCACCTTGCACAACGACGAGAGCCGTGAGCGAGCAGTAGTAGTACAGTAGTACAGTAGTAGGGTAGTAGTAAGCAGCAACAGCATCGCAGCAGCGGACGGCGGTATCGCATCAAACTACGATTCACGGTTACATGGATACTAAAAGATACTACACACCACTATACAACACACACTACTACAACGTGAAAGTGGCGTATATGATGCGCGGTTAGTGCGCCCGCGGGGAGTACTCGGGGGACAAGCATTGAGGAATAAAATAAAATAGGAGGTGTGCGTGCGTACGTGTATGTATGCGTGTGATGCGGGGGCAGCGGCTCTACTCCGGGGTTGGCCAGAGTTTTATTTACCAATTAAAAGTAGCCGATGTTCGGTGCGGGGCGTTAAATGTGCGTGAAAAATGTCGAATCCCGGCGGTAGCAGGAGGAACGGGGCGACAAAGATCCGTCTTACGAGTGAGTTTATCAATTTTCTGGGTCCATATAAGAAAGAATAAGAAAAAAGGCTGTGGCGAAGTTCTAGTATGCCGCGAACGTGAAAGTTGGTTTTTTACTGCTCTTTTTCATCAGCACTCCCTGTTGGGAAACCGTCATCATCGTCGTCGTCGTCGTCGTCGTCGTCGTCGTCGTCGTTGTTGCGTTTGTCAGTGTCGTCGTCTTCGTCCCAAAGTGATTTCGAGCGAACACTAAGATTTTCAGCTCTTATATCAATCCCTCAAATGGATCGCCAACTTGGATTGAATTCAATATGGCCTTCGTCTTTACCAATGACGTTTTTCACCTTCTTTTTTTCTCACCACCGCGATTGCATTAACGCACGGTATAATATAATGTAAAAATGCGTAAATGTCTTCGAGAACGTCAAGAACGTCGTCTCGGTTGGCTGAACTGACCAAACGTCTGTTCATGCGTGCTTATCTGCGTGCGTGCCTACTGCATTTATGTAGATACGTTTGAATATTCGCTCCTGCAGGGTTATATGACGAATTTCTTCCTTGTCACACTACGACGACGACGACGACGACGACGACGACGACGACGACGACGACGACGACGACGACGACGACGACGACGACGACGAGACTATAGGCTCTCTCCGATTCTCGAGGAAAACTGTACTCACGCGATTCGAGAGACTTGAGCACGTTGAATAATCTTATTGATTCAATTGATTTTCATCAATTATGCATCACCTAAGTTCACAAAATTCACTTTTAATTCGATTTACTTTTCTCTGTCCGTGTGTGTAAAAAGTGTGTGCGTATACAAAAAGAATTATTACCCGTTTGCTCAGAAATTCTCACTCCATATTTTTCATCAAGTCAACCATTTTATTTTCTCGTAGCAGAAAATAAAATTTTCTGAAATTTTCTATCGTCAATATTTCAAAGAGATAACATCTATTTTTTTTTACAGTCCTGTGCGCCCGCAATCTAGCCAGAAAGGATCTGTTCCGTAAGTATTTGGAACAAAGAAGTTCCAAACACGTGGCAATGTTCTTTGTTGCAATAATGTTTTTGTTTTACCAAGTTTGATATTACGATTCAGGGCTGCCCGATCCATTTGCCAAAATTACTGTAGATGGCTCTGGTCAGTGTCATAGTACCGACACCTGTACGGCCACCCTCGATCCTAAGTGGAATCAACACTACGATTTGTGAGTACCGCTGTTTTCTCATTATTATTCACGTTACAAGCAGCACTTGGTTTTAAAAAAAATTTTTAAAAAGTAAAACTCGTGTTGTACTCTTGCACTCACATTTTGCAATCTCCAAAATTTCGTTTAAACTTTTGAATACCGTCGTATACAGCCATTTATTTGTATGAACTAAAAAAAAGAGACAACTGAAGAAAAACATAAACATAGACACGATGACAAAATTGTATGTATATTAATTGCAGATACATTGGTAAAAATGATGGTATCACAATATCGGTATGGAATCACAGAAAAATTCACAAGAAACAGGGAGGTGGATTTTTGGGATGCGTCAGGATAGTTTGCAACACCATACAGAGGCTCAAAGACACAGGATGTAAGTAAAATTTCTATGATATTTCAATGCAATATATATATATATATATATATGATATTCGAGGAAAGATTTTGAGACAAGCTAATGGTTAAATTGACCCGGTGGGGTCGTGGAATCGGCTTAATTTTGGAACGTAGATCAGCGTCTCGATCTGTGCAAAGCTCACACGGACGATACGGACGTAGTCAAGGGTCAAATCGTAGTTTCACTCTTATCGCGAGATGGTCACAACGGAGCTGTTAGCAACACGGTTGGTCATAACGCCGTTGTCGATGTTCTGGGTGATCTTAGTTGTCCAACTGATTTACCTGACGGTTGGGAGGAGAGAAGAACCCAAAGCGGTCGTCTCTATTACGTAAATCATTGCACCAAGAGTACACAATGGATACGCCCTAATTCTCGGTAATAATATTAATAATCGGTGCTTTCGATAAATTTCATTCATAGTGAAAATGATAACCGAGTCTTGATGATTTATCCGCGACGAACAGACCGACAAACCCGATAATACCGACGACACCGGAACATCCGGCTCCTCCGATATCGGAACCAACATCACCGAGCGGTAGCGGGACACCGCCAACGACACGATCGGACAGTCCGCCTCACAGAAGTCAACAGGATTCCTGGAACATTGATGGAACCCCGAATAGAACCCCGAGCAGAACACCAAGCAGGGAAAGTTCAACGCACAATACGCCGAGGAATACACCAACTCAGCAGCATCAACAGATTCACGGTAACCAAGGGAAAGCTCCTCCGCTCGTCGGAAACTCGACTGCAACATCGGCGTCAAACGCATTGAGGGAACGTCGCGCGGCCCGCAACAATGACGAACAAAACGCGAATCAAACGCCAAACGGGAGACAAAATGTGGGCCAGCCGCGACGGCCCGGTCGAACGAACAGAAATCGAAACGGAGGATTATCCGAAAGACGTAACGAAGCGCAGCAACCTTCGGATTTGCCACGCGGTTACGAGATGCGCCAGACTCAACAGGGACAAGTTTATTTCTATCACGTGCCCAGTGGAGCATCAACCTGGCACGATCCACGAATACCGCGTGATTTACCAGCGAACGAATTGGCAAATGAGCTCGGTCCGTTGCCAAGCGGATGGGAAATGCGACAAACGGCAAGTGGTCGAGTTTATTTCGTCGATCATAATAATCGAACGACACAGTTTACGGACCCACGATTATCAAGTCAGATTATTAGCAATATATTGAAAAGACAAAACAACCTGAGCAACGGACAATCTAATCAGACGAATCAGAGTGGCGTAAGAAGCGGCGAACAAATGACGCTCGCGGAAAGTAACTCGTCATTTATGACCAATCAGACAACAACGAGAACAACAAACGGTAGTATCAATAGCAGCAGCAACGGTGGTGGTGGTGGTGGCGGCGGCGGCGGCGGCGGCAGCGGCAGCAGCAGCAGTAGCAGCAGCAGCAACAGCAGCAGCAGTAGCAGCAGCAGCAGTAGTAGTAACACTTGCAACACGAGCAACAATAATTCACCTACGACAGAAACGATTCAAACAATGGGTACAAGCAACGCGAGTACCTCCGTCGCGAACACTGCAGCCGCCGCCGCCACCGCCACCACCACCACCACCACCACCACCACTACCGCCGCCACCGCAGCTACGAGCGCTACTACGACGCCCAGCGTGGTAGGACAAACGATACCCTCGGACCTACCCAAAGAACTCATGGATAGTGAATTGTTGCCGAAATACAAAAGAGATCTCGTGGCTAAACTAAAATGTTTGAGGGCCGAGTTGAACGCTCTGCAACCACAGAGCGGCCATTGCCGTCTCGAAGTAACCAGAAATGAGATATTCGAAGAATCGTACAGGCTCATCATGAAAATGCGCCCGAAAGATATGAGGAAACGTCTTATGGTGAAATTTCGGGGAGAGGAGGGCCTCGATTACGGTGGACCGGCGAGAGAATGGCTCTATCTTTTATCTCACGAAATGTTGAATCCCCAGTATGGGCTCTTTCAATATTCTCGGGACGACAATTATACGTTGCAAATAAATCCGGATTCAGGAATAAATCCAGAACATTTGTCCTACTTTCATTTTGCCGGTAGAATCATTGGTATCGCTGTGTTTCATGGTCATCACATTGACGGAGGTTTCACAACGCCTTTTTACAAAATGTTGCTCAATAAAGCAATTACTCTGAGCGATATCGAAGGGGTTGATCCGGAATTGCACAGAAGTTTAACGTGGATGCTCGAAAACAGTATAGACGGTGTATTGGAGGCGGCTTTTGCGGTTGAGCATAGTAGCTTTGGCGTGTTGAGAAATCACGAGTTGAAACCCGGAGGCAAAGAGATCATCGTTACTGAGGAGAACAAAAGAGAATACGTCAAGTTGTACGTTAATTATCGATTTATGCGAGGCATCGAGCAACAATTTTTGGCTCTTCAAAAAGGTTTTCACGAATTAATACCCCCTCAATTATTAAGACCGTTTGACGAGCGCGAATTGGAACTCGTAATCGGTGGGCTTGGACAAATAGATATAAACGATTGGAAGCTCCATACGAGGCTTAAACATTGTACTCCGGAGACACCGGTTGTCAAATGGTTCTGGCAAATCGTCGAGTCGTACGGAGAAGAAATGAGAGCGAGACTATTGCAATTTGTCACCGGGAGCTCAAGGGTGCCGCTTCAAGGTTTCAAAGCTCTTCAGGGTGAGAATCGTCATTCCCCCCCCCCCCCCCCCCCCCCCCCAATATATCAAGGTCCAAGATCTATTGGTTCATCAGCAGTTGCGAGACAATTGCTGATGAATCAACGTAATCGTTTCGCTTGCATTATTTTAATTGATTAATATTTTTCAGGATCTACAGGATCCGCAGGACCACGTCTCTTCACGATTCACGCGGTCGACGCACCGAGCGAAAATCTACCCAAAGCTCATACCTGCTTCAATAGAATCGACATACCCCAGAGCTATCCTAATTATCAAAAGATGCTTGACAAGCTTACTCAAGCGGTTGAAGAAACTTGTGGCTTCGCGGTTGAATAATGCGCCCGAACGATCGTGGCATTCCGAAATGGAATATATATGAAACCAACAACAAGAGCCTTCACGGGCAGGCATATAAAAACAAGAAACTCGGCGGCTCACTTTACATTTTTTTTTTCTCTTGCAATCATTTCAACGAACGAGTCTCCGTGTAAGCACACATTGAGCGATCCATATCTTGAGATATATATAAGATAGACACAAGCAAATGCATATCCCCGAATTGCCTTAATCATTGAATCGGCAAGGTGAAAAAAACTCGAGAGGAAAATGAAAATTCCAATCGTTGGACGAAAAATGGGGCGAAAAGTTTTTGAAAAAACATGAATCAACTTATGACGAATTCGACCTAATGGTGCACCATTATGCTCGGCTGTGCAGTCCGAACGATTTATCTCGGTCTCGAACGGACACGTTTTAGGAGTAAAACATATCATCATCGTCGTCGTCGTTGTCGTCGTCGTCGTCGTCGTCGTCGTCAACGTCAACATCAACGTCATCGTCATCGTCATCGTCATCGTTTTGATTGAATATTACTTTATTTTTGTTTAAACACATTGTCGCACTGTACGTAAACAAAAGTCAATTAATCTTTCATATTAGTAACCTTTTGACGTTGAGCTTGTACGGTTGTACAAGAACCACGCTCGTATAAGAAAACAAACAATGATGATGGTACCAAGAGGATGAAAAAGTAACAAATTTCGCTATGAAACTAAGAAAGAGGTATTATTTAATTTATTATTCGTCGCAGTTGGATATTGAAATATTCATCTCCGGCTCAAGCATATCAAGAATCTGGATATCTGTCTCGCGAATGAAAGCATATATATATTTATATGTATTTACACATCAACGCGCGCGCGCGCGCACACACACACACACACACACACACACACACACACACACACACACACACACACACACACACACACACACACACACACACACTATTCCATACAATTCCGGTACAACTTTCTTCACTTCCCCCTGCCAAAAATTCATCGCTTCGTTTTTTTTTCTACGAGACCATTAAAAGAAACTAGAAGGTACTCCAGCATTTTTTGATTCTTCTGAACGGCGGTCGTTGAAAGAAAGAAGAAATCCAAAGCCGCAGAAAACCTCTCTCAAAATGTTTGAAATAAACGCTCAACTTCTCCCGTATATCAAGATCCATCAACTCTGGCCACGCATTCAAATATTTAATATAAAACTGGTAAAACACAAAAATAAATTATACTTCGAATGCGGGTGATAGTTAAAAATGCTCCGCATATAATTTTTCCAAAGAATTAATCGAATTGGCAGGGGTCGAAGAAAAAGTCGTCCGTCGAAATCGCTTCAAATACCTCGTATGCTATGGGGACTATGGGATGAGATATAGAAATTTTTCGGTAATTTTTTGTTTTTTTTTTGCGATTTACTCAAAGTTGCGAGATTAAAATCATTGTAAATAGTTGAATGAAAAGTGAGGAGCAGTGACAAAAATTTAAGAGGGGGGAGGACGGGCGACGGATAGAAAAGAGATGAAAAAAAGAAACAAACACCGAGTCAATGAATACACATGAAAATAGTACATTATAACACTAGGACGAAAAAGTTTTTCGTACGCGTGTTATACGAAATTTTATATTACGAGGTGCGGAAATGGGGGTTTTGTGTACGCAAAAGCGTCCATTTACGTACCGCGTGATATAAAAAATCTTTGATTAGCATTAGGTAGTAGACTCAGGGTCAACTATGGCGATTCGTTGATTCCCTTCGTTAAATAGGTTCAACCATTGTAACACTTGTAAACTAGCTTTAATTTAAAATTAATCACAAAATAGAAGAGAAAAGTCTATTTGAACCAAGAATTGTAGAGTTTGAAGAATTGCCTTGAACCATACGTTGTAAACGAATCGCGTTTAGATCGAAAATCTTCATATCACAGAAATATCATATTTTCCCATCAGTATATTCTTTTCCTCTCATTTCCATCTTTTTTTCATCATGAAAGCTACGGAAAGAATCAACTTTAAAACGGTCTTCCTCCAAATATGGCAGGGGATTAGTATTATTTTTTTTTCTTTCCTACTCCGCATGTCGGTGAGGTAAAATTCTAATTGGTACGAACTCGTAATTATGACTGCATCGGCTGAGTTGAAAATGGTAAATAAGGAAATCATGCACAGGAGCACGAAAAAATAAAATTTCGAACCTCTTTCGCCTTCAAATCGAATACGGAAAAAAATACTGTCGATTAATGTCAAAAAATGATGGGGACGAGTAAGTAAAGAACAACTGTCGCGCGTAAGTAAGTAACAAGAGAAAGAAAAAAAAACTTTCTTATCAATATTTTTATCAAACTGAAGAATAACTCTTTCAACTGTGCGGTGATGTACCCGAGCGATGTGGGTATCAGGGAAGTCAAAATATCCGATTTAGCATAGACATTCGTTGGAGGGATCTTTCATTTTTTCAATAAATCATATTTGCGAAAAGGCAAATAGTTGAAAGACCTTTGGAAACATAGCTCGAACGTATGCATGAAAAATACTCTCAATTATTATTAATTTGTTAAAATAATTTCACCTTCATTGATATCGAGAACGTAAACCAGACTCTCGATTGATTCTTTCGATTTACACACACGCATTAAAAATGGCAAAACTCCGTTTTTTCCTCATCATCGATGTTGACGTATTTTCGCGTCACACACTATGTATAAATAATTATCCCCGCAATTGGTGTTATTGCAATTATATTATTAGATTATTATTATTATCATCATTATTTCAATCATCAACATGATAGATATTTCTCCTTGCCCGTTTGAAAAAACGTCATGTCTACTATTATTGCACGTTTCTCACCTCTATATGAATGTCAACAACAGAGGGGAGGGGGTAAATGCTGAAGAAACAAACTGCCGCAATTCTACCATAAAAAACATGAAAAACTCCGAGCAAACAAAAATATTGTACATATATATATATATATATATATATATACATATATAAAAAATCTTTTCTCATTCTTTTCTCCTTTATTTTGTATTTTGGATGAAATGTATATTTTAATAAATAAAAATATCCACAAGTATCGAAACGCGCTCGGAGTCGTTGGACGATTTTTTTTCCTTCGAAGCCCGGGTTTTCCTCATTCCTCTCGTTTTAAGGAGTTACGGTACAGGCGATACAATGTTACCATGCTGAAACCATAAAAAATTTCAAAAAGTTCAGAATTTTATAAAATTTGGTGAACATATTCTTTAGTGCCAAATTTGACAATACAAATTTTTTAAGATTTTTCTTCTACACAGTTATCGAGTAATTGATCACTAAAGTTCACGCGTATAAGCATAGCGTTTCCATATATATATATATAGGTATACATTCCGGGCATAAGAAATCTGCTTTAATGTGCAATTACTCGATAACTAAGTAGAAGAAAATTTTGAAAAAATTTGTGTTTTCGCACTTGATGTTAGTGCGAACAACATTATCACCAAATTTGATCAATTTCTTAATATTTAGACTTTTATACCGAAACTCCTTAAAGATCCATCGAAGAAGAGTTACAAATTTCAGGAGTGCAATACCGACGGCTTCTGAGGAGCGTTAATGAGATAAAGTTCACGAATAAGTGTCGCGGTGAATAATAAAAAATAAAAACAGAATTCAAATTGTGTAATTGGTCGCTGAAATTGACAGAGTTAATAATTTATAATGGGCGAGAGAGTCGATTACAGAGAAAGAATAAGCAATCATTTCGACAATCGACCGATAGAAAGAACATATGAATACGTGCAAATGGAAAAGGATAAAAATAATATTGGGAAATAAAGATGTCGGTAATTTTCCACCAAGTTGTCACATTTAACATAACACCAGTGTATATTGTGTCACAACTGGGATACATAATATTACAATGGTGCATAATAAAATTCTATACATATTTTTTCTTCTATCTAAAGATAAATCATATTTTAAATCTGTTGTTGTTGTTATTTTTTTCTTTCTTATTTTTCAATTTTTAATTCCATCACCCTGTTTCCCTTCGAACCGAAAAATAATTAATCGTTGTTTCGTGTTATTTCTCACGGATTCGATAATCAATGTATCGAATGATAACGCGCTACTCTCGGTTCGCAAGGAATATTAAGTTGGAATTTGATTTCAGCTTGTCAACACCCTTTCTTCTTTAATCTTTCTTCACTCTCCTGCTTGCACCATATTCAAACTCTTCATGATCCCCCCCCCCCACGAACAAGCATAAAATTCAAATTCATTTGTTTCCTTCTAAAAAGCAATGATCCAACTTTTTTTACGTCTCAAAAACATATTCGTAGTATTAATAATAATAATAATAATAATAATAATAATAATAATAGCAATAATAATAATAATTCATATAAACATTATCTCTATTCGTTTTATTTTCCGTATTAATGTCATTCTTAATCGTAAATACTATTCGATAGAAGGATGTGAGGAAGAGTGGCAGAGGCGGGGGGAGGAGGATTCGAAGGAATACATCGAAAAAATGTTTCACGAGGGCGGAGGAGTGAGGCGGTTGGGAGGAAAAGGATTAGTATTGACTACTAATGCTACGTGACTCGGAGAGGACTTTGAATCATCTGGGATGATTTTCATACTTCTACTTTCCCCACTCCCCTCCCTTTTTTTTGCATTTTCCGAAGCTCTACTATTCTTTTTTCTCTTGCTCTCTTATTCGTCCCCTTTTATCTGTCTCAATTAACGAGAATCTACAAACAATTAAGTTCTCGGTTCATATACGGTTCCACCAGTTAAAACGCATCTCCATTTGCATAATTATGATATTTATGTCCACCATTTGCCCTGCTGTGCGAATCTGCTGTTTTTTCTTCTTCGTTTAACGTTCTCGTTTTCGGTGTTTGACAACCAGCGATGAATTTGCACTTTGTCTTTAACATTTCCAAAGATGAATGTTTTTCATACCATGCACGCACACGCGCGCGCGCACACACACACGCACACACACACATCAGGCGCACGCGTAAATTGCCGAATATTCTAATATATTCATAAAATGTTAATATACGAGTCTAGTCATCTAAATAGCGTTGATGAGAGTCTACATTCATTTTCGCCGTTGTTATTTCTTTACTTGTAGTGCATTCTTTTTTTTCGTCAGTTTTTTCCTTTACACGAAATGCTCTGTGTGCTTCACGGCTTTTGCGCTTTAATAATGTTACTAGTTTCTTTTTGCACTCACGCTTAAACAATAAAAATAATAACAACTCTTTTTTTTTTACAATACAGCGGAACTGAAGAAAAAAAAAGGAAAAAAAAAGTTGGAAAAGGAAATATATGATACACGCGACGCTCTCGATGGACCAAGGGGAATCGAGCGTCGCAAGCTCGGGACTAAAAATCACTAAACAATGGATTGCAAACGTATCTCTCTTTGTCTGCCCTCCCAATCACAACTCCGTTCATATCTATATTTTTTTCGTCTCCTTGCTCATATAACATTCAAATAGGAAATACACGATCCTACAATTTGCTGTTCTAACGGATAAACGATGCACAATTTGTGCCAATGTTTCCTCTATCCTGATTTCTCGTAAAAACACGATTCTTGGTTTTGAGCTATTGTTTCGTTCATCTTTTTCCGAATAAAGCAGACTACCTGCTGTCGCCGGAGAAAGTTTTGTTGAAATGAAACAGCTCATTAATCGTTTATTCATTTTTTATTTTCGATTCATCGAAATATAGCTCAAATTCGATAAAACGCGTTTCAACTATGGCAGAAGTTAACTCAAAGCTGTACACATACGGCGTGTTTTTTTTTTTCTTCTTTCATAGAAATTTATTCGATTTTGATCAAACAGTTTTTCAAGCTGTATCTTCATTTAGACAGCGCATTATACAACTCGGCAAAAGTTTCCTGGTTCATATATTGCACTGAGATGTTTTATGTATTTTTTTCGTTTTCTTTCAAGGGTTGTACGCAAAAGGCTCCGCGCCGCAATCCTTTTACAAATTAAATTTCCATCGTTCTTACGAACAAAAATCCACAATTGCTACCTATTTTTATTATATAATATTTTACATTTTACAGTGTCCTTACACACCTCACAGCGTTTTCCCGGGTCGCATAAAAAAAAAACGTTCAAAACGAACAAAATATTTCGCCCGCGAGTATCTAGATAATAATGGATATATCCGTATAAACTCGTAGAAGCACGCAGTTTCGTATTTCTGTATTGGCTCAATTTTCACATACCTACTTCTCAACCGTTTTGTTTCTTCGTGCTCTTTCATCTCTCTAATTCTCTACATCAGAATCACGTTACGCGAAAAACGTTACGCGTGTGCCGATTAGAAAAAATGATGAAAATAGATTCGTTTTCATTCAAACTCTTATGATATACGCGATTATTAGATAAATACAATACTTTCCCTCCGCTCACTTTTAACGAGGATACGATTGGATATAACGCAAATTGGCAAGTTTGCGCGTACAATTATCATCATTATACAATACATTCCAATCGTACCTTCGCTATATAATATATCGTGTGCCCATGATACATTGAGCACTCCAATTTCAAAGTAATTTGAATTTTTTTTTTTTTTTTTTTTTTTTTTTTTGTTACACATACGTCAACTATGTCGGTTCCATTGGTTATTCGCAAACGGTATCGATTTACTTGTCCGTATGATATAGGATTATATCAATACGCTAAAGAAATAGCGTTCACCATTGGCGATTATTTATTTCCTCTCATCATTCGGAAGAATGAGAGAAAAAAAAGAAAACAGAAAAGAAAAAAAAACGAAAAAAAAAAAAAGAGGCACGAATTTACCAGTGCCGCCGTATTTTCGGCAATTTGCATGGTTCGTGCAAAGTTAAACGAGAGAAAGAGACAGAGAGGGAGGGAGAGAGACGTGTTTTAAGAGAAATCAGAATTCACCGTAATCCGAGATATATAATTCGTTTGGCGAATCGCTAATGTCGAATCTGGTTCCCCCGTCTTCGATAATCGTATATCAATGAGAAAGATTGTTGTTTCATCAATAAGAAGTAAGGACTCCCGGTGGTGTTGGGACAACGACCGTATGCTGCGGTACAACGGGGGGTGCCGGGGGTGCGAGGGGATGCCCAACGAGTACAGCGGCCGCTGGTATTGGCAGTACACCCGGTTGAGAAATTGCGGAGGCGGCGGTTGTTACTTGTGTCGGAGCTCCTTCGGCGGCATGTTTTCTCAAATGTCGCAACATGTTGCCTTTTTCGACAAAAGTTTTGCCGCAATCTGGACAGCTATGCGGTCTCTCGTCGGAATGCGAACGCCTGTGTGATACGAGATGACCCTTGCACATGAAGTCTTTGGGGCAAAGATCGCATCTGAATGGTCTTTCGGCGTTGCTGCCCTTGTTGTGCGAGCGCATATGAAAGAGAAGGTTCCCCTTGAGGGGAAAACTCTTGCCGCATTCTGTACACACGAAGGGCCGTTCACCCGTATGACATCGCATGTGATTAACAAGATGTTCCTGGAATAAGAATAAAGAAAAACAAGGATAGAACTCGTTGAAGAGAGTCAATTGAATTGGTGATTAAATAGGAATAATAGAAAGGTGGGAGGAGTCGTGCTCGTTTCGTTGGACCGACCTTTCTCGTGAATGGTTTGTTGCAAACGTTACAACAATGGGATGAATCTCCGGTGTGCTGACGTAGATGATTATTGAGATGTTCCTTTCTGGTGAAAGTCCTCTGACAGAATTCACATCTGTGGGGGGATTCCCCGGTGTGGATTCTCACGTGATTCGTCAAGTGTTCCTTCCGCGTGAACGACTTTGAGCAGAAGTGGCATCGATGTGGCGATTCGCCTGTGTGTTGACGCACGTGATTTGTCAAATGTTCCTTCCGCGTGAACGATTTGGTGCAATACTGGCACTTGTGCGGTGACTCACCCGTGTGCTGCCTGACGTGGTTAACCAGGTGGTCCTTCCGCGTAAACGCTTTCGGACAGTATTGACAGCGAAAGGGTGTTTCACCTGTGTATTTCCATTTAACAATATTTTTTCGTTTCTTCTCATTCTAGATAGAGATTCTACTTGACTTTTAGTTTCTTTTCATTTTTTTTTTTTTTTTAAATTGTTTCTTGCCGATTTATCGTTATCGCTCGTCATACAGACGTGGGGATTAACCTGCACAAGGCGAGTTTTGCCGGATGCGAACCACGGACGTTGCAACGAACGACGCGTTCATAATTTTTCATAAATCGTATATACCCCGATCTACGTGTTTCGTTTCTTTTCGTTTCTTTCTCTCTCTCTCTCTCTCTCTCTTTCACCCAAGATTTTAATTCACCACATTTTTCACCGCGCAACCCCGAGATCGGAGATGAAGATTTGTTGGAAAAAATGCGGGGTAATCATGTCCTCAGACTGCATAATTACCAGCTGCTCTATTGCAATATCCGTGTCTTCATTTACATCCAAGGTCAAAATCATCTTGAGCGCGTTTAATACGCATTAGTTTGTTCATGAATATAGAATTGTTTCGTTCTTACATTTCTTTCCATAAGCGTAGCCCCCATAGGATCTAACGGACAAACGCGAGCGCGCGCATGTACGTACGCACGCAGCCGATACCCATTAAAATGAATGCAAGCGGCAGGATACAAAGTGATAAAGCAATGGCGCGAATTTGAATTCGCTAGAAAGTGGTATAAGCGGTAATGATTCGACAAGTAAAATGGTGAAAAAATGATACGGAAATTGAAAATGAAAAATAATCTGAAGAAGCGTTATATGAGAGCGGTGTTTTTCAGGCAGTGCAATGATATCAATGCGAAAATGAGAATGGATAAATGAAAAAAGAGAACGATACAAGTGCTGCTGCGACGAGAATGTTAGCGGCACGGCACGCACGCATTTTCATTATTTCAATTCTCCAATGAATTTAAAACAGCCCGATAAGTTTAATATGGTATTGGTGAATGGATTAATGAATCGAAGCCGTTCTTATGATAGATATATCGGGAGAGAAAAATTTTTTGCATCTGCTTCGTTTTTAGAGAAATATTCTCCCGTTGTTGTTCCTTGACGGTAAAACATGTGATAGATATCACTCCGAGAAATATTGTGTCACACGAAAACGCGAGAAATAAATAAAAAGAAATATTTTAAGAAACGAGTAAGATTTTTTGGTTGCCCGTGAAGTGAACATCTGCCAACCGCTCTCACCTGTGTGTTGGCGGATGTGGTTAACAAGGTGTTCCTTTCTGGTGAACGATTTGGAGCAGAAGCCGCATCGGTGTGGTGACTCACCCGTGTGCTGGCGTACGTGGTTCAGGAGATGTTCCTTTCGGGTAAACGTCTTGGAGCAGAAATCACAGCGATGCGGTGTCTCACCGGTGTGCCACATTATGTGATTCGTGAAGTGCTCCTTCCTCGTAAACGACTTGCCTAATTTCATTCGAAAAGAAAAAAGAAAAAAAGCATTTCAAATATTCCATCGCTATCCACGCCGAAGAAAAGGGCTTGTATGCCTATCGGACCTTCCAATATAGTACAACAGAACAATATTTTATTAAAACTCATTGTCCGATAAATTTCAACAATTACTATTCCCCCGTCCCTCATTTCAACGAGTTGAAAATCAGCCAAAAATACATGGGGTTTATACTATCAACGCGGTTGTTCCATCGCGTTCAATTTCCCTCCACGCCCCGTCCCCCTCCGTCCTCGCGTCATCCAATAATTAATAAGTCGGGGGCGGGCGCGCACGCGTCAAAAGTCTCGTACCAACGACACAACGATGTCGCTGTATAAATAATCGATTCGACTTGTAATTCCAATGTTTGACAAACCATAGAAATAAATTAAATAGTAAATCGCTAACACATGGTTATTTTCGACGGATTGCCTGTGGGGATCATTGAAAATTGGAAGCGAAGGAATATACGTAAAAAGCGCTCGCGCTACCCAAAAAATATGATATTCTCACGCCCGTCCACCGACACACTTGGAGGGTCAAAGGCGCGAACGCGATGCGCGAATTTACATTTAATCCCTTTTCCCCCTTTTCCGACAACTACTGTGCCGCCTATCGGAGATGAAAGAAATTTCATATTTTTATTACGAACTAAACGGAATCGTAATACTCGACCGATCGAACTTTTTAATGACGAATGAATTCGATTGAAAAAACATGTGAAAGCTTCTATTTTAACCTTTAATAGACGACCGGGATTTGAGAGTTGAAATCACCCTTGAAAAGTGAAAAAATTAATGTCTGGTATCCCGTATCAACTATATACAAAGTTCATATCACAGGGCGAGCTGATATATCGGCTTTTAGGTCCTCTAGAGGTTAATGAGCTAGCTCCGGTACTTGGCTAGATGAAAAATTGAATTTAATTGATTTTTTTCTTCAACTTGAGACTTGGATTTTATTAGAAATGAGAGAAATGAAAATACCTACCACATATTTCACAACGAAAAGGCGTATCATTGGTGTGCGATCGCATATGATTGGCGAGATGTTCTTTGCGAGTATATTTTTTGCCACAAACTTGACAATGATGAGGTGTTTCGCCGGTATGCCACATAACATGATTCATAAAGTGTTCCTTACGGGTGAAGCTCTTCTTGCAAATGTCACAACGATGAGGAGTTTCACCTGTGTGTTTGCGCACGTGGTTGACCATATGCTCTTTGCGGGTGAAAGTTTTTGCGCAATATTGACACCTGAAAAGAAATGCGCGTGATATTCCACTTGCAGAAACAATAGTACAAGAAAGAATTTCATTCGTTCCTACTGATGGAACGTGTTTAAGAAGGAGCACTCACCTGTACGGAGTTTCGCCGGTGTGACAACGCGTATGGTTGTCAAGATGCTCTTTCCGTGCGAAACTTTTGCCACAAACGGTGCAATTGTACGGCTTGTCGGTCGCGTGACGTTTCATGTGACGCTCAAGAGAAGGCGCGTTTGCAAAAACGTGAAAACACACCGCACACGTGAACATTGAACCACCCAAATGACATTTACCATGACGAGTCAGATCGTTCGCGTTCGAGAATGCTTTGCCGCAAACCTGCGATTAATACAACACAAACAATGTCCCAAGGATTTTTTCTTTCACATTGAGGCGCGGGGGGGGGGGGGGGAGAGAGAAAAAAATCGGGATAATAACCTGACACGTGAAGGGTTTCCGTTCGGTATGATATCTCCGATGGACGATAAGCTGATAGCGAAATTGGAATATTTTGCCGCAAACTTCGCAAGCGTGACTCCCAACGGATACGGGCGAAGCGCTTGGTCCAGGCGTTGCCTCGCCGTCACTAGTCTTGATGTCAAATTTGTTGAGCTGTACTTGTTGAACGATCGGTGTTCCATTCTGTATAGTAGTAACAGTTTGAGTGGGTACTGTCCCACCAACGAGTGTCGTACCAGCTGCTATTTCGCTCTGAAGTTTCCCAAATACTTCGTGATAAGCGAGCAATTGGTTTATATCCTCAACGTTAACCTTATACATGTTTTGGACCATTTCAGCACCAAGAGTCTTAGCGAGATCTTGCTCATTTCCAGCGCTTATCTTCACTACCGAACCATCCGCTGTTCTTACGTCCATCATGTGACCACCGGGTTTCAAGTCTGGTACTTGAAACCTGTTGAGAAGATGTTTTTAAACATTTCATCGAGCGGTGAATGGGAAACAAAGATACAAAAACAAGTTACATATTTGAGATATATATATCATTTTTTCAACTTACTGTGCCATGTTTAGTTGACGCAGTTCCTTTTCTTTCTCAGGTTTCGTTGCAGTTCCATTATCGTTGCCACCAGCATTACCGCTTATACTAACGCCGATTTGCTGCTGCTGCTGCTGCTGCTGCTGCTGCTGCATAATGCTCTGTTGCAAATCTTGCGGTTGTTGAAGCTGAAGATCGCACTGAACTTGACAATGAACTTGATTATCGCTACAGCGTTCGGTGGTACAGCTACCGCCCTCATCCTTAACTTTGTTTTCATCTCGCTGGGCGTTCTGATTTTGTGAATTTGTGACATTGTTTTGAGGATTTTGATGACTTTGCATCTGATGATGCGCCTGTTGTTGTGTCTGTTGTTGTTGTTGTTGTTGTTGTTGCTGCTGCTGCTGCTGCTGCTGCTGCTGTTGTTGCTGTTGTTGCTGCTGCTGCTGTTGATGCAGCTGTTGCTGTTGAGACTGCATCTGTTGCTGCATCTGTGCGTGAGCAGCCTGCAAATGACTCGCCTGTATGTGAGTCCCGTCTAGATTCAGGCCCGGCAGCGAGACTGCAATCTTTTTTGTTTGTTTTTCCAAATAGAAGAGAAGGAAACAGAGGGAAAAGAAAAAAAAGGCACAATATTCAGTATCGCCTGTATGATTTATCGTTGTTTTCGCGAGATACATTGACTGGAAATCCTTAATCCCGATCGATAGAGTTAATTATCAAAAATTCCGAATGACTATTCGTTGGGAAAAGAAAAAAAGCGAGGCAGAGAACAAAAGCAAAGATGAACAGGCTGTCTTGAAACGAAAGAAATAAAAAATGATAGAACAAAACTACGGGTCGCTGTGTACAGGCACGGCAAAAGCAAAAAAGTATGAAAAACCAATGGGTAAATAAACGTTGACGTGCACAAATGGTACGTGCAACAAACCTGTGGGCCCGATTGCAACGGGGTATCAACCGTGCCGTTGCCCAGATTATTATTGTTGCTATTGTTGGTGGTAGTAGCGGTGGCGGCGGTGATAGCGGTTGTGGTAGGAGAATTGTTAATAGCAGATTTTTGATGATGTCGATGAGTGTCGTCGCTCCGAAGAATGAGATTTCCTCCGACTGCGGCAATCTGATGAGATCCTGTTCCAGCTTGGACAGCTTCTTTATTTTGGTTTTGTAATTCGGCGCTCCTTTGAGAGCCGATGGAATTTTGTTGTTGAGTATGATAGACCGAAACCTGGGGTATCGGCCCGGGAAACAAACCCGTCAAGACCCAATACTTGGCTACCGAGGAGGCTAACGCTACCGCCGGCGTACCTACTCGTACATCCGAGGAAGAAGCTTGTTGCTGCGCATTCCCTAATTGTCCTTGACTCGTGTTACTAGCTACATTTGCCTGATACCAAGGACGACATCTCTTTACAGATTCAACCAGCCACCAATAAATATATATATGTCTATGTAGGTAGTGCGTCTTTTATTTGCTTCATTTTTCATTAAATTTTTTTCACAACACCGACATTCCACGTGCCGTTGACGCATGCGGCTAAGCTCCAATCGACAAATGCGACAATTTACGTCGATAGATCCTCTCACAGCCTTGAATGTCTCGCAATCGCATCGGGGTGCACACCCATCACGGGGACTAATTTCTACCAGGGATAAATATCACACAGGCTGGGGTAGAGGAACGGGGAGTAAAATTTAAGGTGCAAAGATTAAAAAAAAAAGCGCAAGCTACTACAGGACTCTCGATCCAAGAGACACTACAATCTTATTCGACAAAACATTTTGGTAGGCAAACATATTTGTTTGATATATCATTTATATAATGGCGTATAAACAAAAGATATTCAAAATAGAAGCGACTGTTGATTAATTATCAAGTCAAGTAAGACGCGAAGGTTTATCGATGGGCAGCAACACGAGATTGTGAGTTTTGAACATTGTTCGGCTAAGCGAAAAGAGCTGCAGCCGCTGATTATTTTTGGCTTAAAAGGCGAAATTTAGTTTTCCAGCCGATGTATCTAGAATAACTCGGTTGTAATTTTTTTCTCTGTGATAAAAATGCGCATTTGTAGTTTGGTGATTAGCCGTAAAAGCGCATATCGAAACGTAACCGAGCATAGCTTTTTTTTTCTTTTCTCAGCGATAGGGGACGGCCGAGCGGCTCAGCTTTTTAACACGGAGCAATACTCTTACGTCGCCCTCTTGTTACAGTTTTTTCATTCGCGGCGTGTAGAAATTATATGAATATAAAGAAAAAAAATAATAAAACGCGACAGATCAGAATGATCTTTGAGTCGTCTTGGAGGCGCGTCGGTGTATAAAAATTGAGCCACCCGGCACGAAGCACGAACCGGTACTATCGGCTCCCCTCTCGATATAAAATCGTACTGTCCAGAGATTATAAAATATCTTTGTCGCAAGTTCGTTTCGGAATGTGGTACAAGATTCGTTAGGATATCAGGGAAAGAAGAGAATCGATCGGGGGGGAAAAGAAATAATGTAACGAGGAAAGAACGCGTTACCTCTTGCTGGGCCTGCGAGGCGGCTGGTATAGTATGCTGTTCGCTATTCATTTTTGCGACGAAAAACAACACGGCGGTTGCCTCGTACTCAATCTTCCTCCATATTTTTCATTAGCTTCATTCTGTAACAAACAAACATGTAAAACTATCCGCTCTAGCAAACTGGTGAGAAAAGGATGTTGGATTAATATCCAAGGTCAAAGACAAAAGAGAATAACGATTAATTGTTTCGGTCGATTGAAACAAAGACACAAAAAATGATGAATCTGTAGAATGCGTTATAACCTTAAAAATAGAAAAAAAAATCAAAGTGGGTCCGATATATTGAAAATGAGTGAAATTCCGCGAACTTGGCCAAATCACTGATGGAAAATAAACATCATTGACGAAAAAGGCGGTAAAGCTTGGTCTTAAACTCGTCCGAATTGATACTTCTGGGCAGAATTTACCGCATCAGAGTCGCGAAGATTCATTCACGTTCCGATCATTTAAGAAAACGAATGCTTTCTTTTCGTTCGATCAATCTTGTTTTCGATTAAAACAATATTTTATTTTTTTTCTTACTTTCTTCAAGTTTAATTAGTATTTTTCCGAGAGCGGGAAAGGGTGAGTCATCGAATTAACGCGATCCAACGGCGACAAAGGCCCCTCTTTCACTCACTCGACACACTCCTCACCACCAACGCGCGCGCGTTCGCGTTCGCGCGTATGCATGCACGCACGCATACACCCAAAACAGCAGTGGGAGGTAGCAGCACCGCAACGAAATGCGGTAAAAGAGAGAAAGAACGAGACGACGAGAGGAGGAGGACAACCTGGACGACGAGACGTGCAAAACCGTACGGAACTGGTATAGTGTAAAAATTTGCTTATCGTACAAAGAGGCTTATCAATATTTAACTTGACTAGTCCTTACGGGACGACACGATCGAGTTCAATATAGAAAATGATAGCCACATTGAGACGTAAGTAAATATATGAGAAAATAAAAAACGAAGAAATGATACGCGGGATGTGTAGGGATACGGGTATGGACTGTATGACGCGTCAATTATTGGGACTCGTGGAACGAGGACAAGGGGCCAACAAGATGGACGGTAGCGACGCGGGGAATGGACGGGGGGGGGGGGGGGGGGGGGTGAGATAACGGTGGGAGGTAATAACGGCGGCTAAGGTATATACGTTTTACATTTATACATGAATTTACGAGTGAACATTGATATAAAACACGCAGAGTTTTATGTCGATCTATTTACCCTCCTGTACGTATATGAACGTATTAGAATGATTCGAAACGACGGTTGAACGGGATTTGATGAAATGGCTGATTGCCCGAGAAAGAAAAAACAATAGAAAAAGATGGAAATAAAAAAAAAAAAATCTTGCAAGGAAAATTAGTTAAAATGAAGGACTCACGTGGTACTAGATTCGACTCGAGGCTTTTAAGCATCGTTCTCGGTCTTCTCTTTCTTCTTTCCTCCTTTCTCTTCTTCCTTTTAGTTTCGTTGCACGCGGTTTTTATTTTTTCCTCAACTTCCTCTACATCGGCCGCGACCGTATTGCGTCCCGATTGTAAGAGACGGCGGGGGTACGGACGCGCTCTCCGCTTCGGCCTCGCGACTACCTCTCGCTATCTCTTTCCATCCATCACTTTTTTTCTCTCTCTCTCTCTCTCTATCCCTCGAGCTGTTGTTCCACACACACACCGCTACTTTCGCTACCAAGCGCGCCGATCCAACCTCAGCAATAATGGCCACGTTAACCCACCGACGTATAGGGAACTCGCTAATCCGGTATAACACTGATCGTGCAGGGTATATATTTCCATTCGATAAAGAATTTATTATGTGAAAAGTATTTATTACGCCGCTCGTGCATGGGAACACCACGTCGGGTCGGGACTAGATTCCCGAATTCGTAACACACTTGTACGAACATGCATGCACTCACACACCGCGAGAAATTTTGCTCTTTGCGAGCGAGGAACGAGGAGGAGGAACGACGACGACGAGGAGAGGATAATACACGACGACTGTCATGGCGCCCTTCGTCCGCCATCATCATTGCCGCCGCCCGCCGCCCGCCGCCGCCGCCGCCGCCGCCGCGACCCGCCCCGCTGTGATATTACGCGCGCCTATATATGCGACACAGTGCCTCGCGATGATCATCAGCCCGATCATCCTCCCCCAGCCGACCTCTCCGCCGGCGGCGCCATCAATCATTTTTCTCGCAACAATATGAAATTTTGACGATACCAAGCAAACGATCAATTATACCACCACGCTAGAGAGAAAGAACATTTTTTTCATCGTTTCGAGCCTCTATCGTTTTTTCGTTGCATTTCCATTGGAAATGTGTGCGTGTGTGTGGGTGCGTGCGCGCGCGCGCGTGATACACATACAAGCAGCCGCGCTGCAAAGAACGAAGAAACAAGCATTAGAAACATAAACGACGCGATAGGAGATGCGCGCGCATCAACAGTTTCGCGCAGTCGTGGGGGCTCTCTGCTATCTATCGCTGCGAATATAAAAGGCGCGCGAGCTCGCGCCAATATTCGAATCGTTGGAATGTGCAGCAGAAATCAGAAAGATCGACTCCCCCCGAATAATAAATCTCAAGTCCATTCTCGGCAAAGTCATGAAATAAAGAAAAACTATGGGAAATGATGCACTGTCAGAACTCGATGGCGACCTGAAAAATGAGATAGCTTGGGAAAAAAATTACATTGAGACTTTCACGATTTCCGCAATAACTCGTTTCCAATCTTACAACCGTCTCGTTATATTGATTAAAAATGCGTCTCCTCGACGACTTTCACGCACAATAAATATAAAATATTTCTAGATATTCGTGCTAATGATTATTTCATTTGCGTTTCCGAGAGGCGCGGGATTCATGGAATTGAACGAACGGAGGAGGATTATGTATCACAGCTGGAATGAACTTTTATTTATTTGTAGAGCGAATATTACATATTATGATGCCAATAGATCGCGGCAACAACGACGCTCAACGGGATATGTTCCAAAAATATTTTGTAACTCATATAAATATATATATATATATTATATACGAAAATTTGTATCGAGCCATTATATATGGCGGGATCGGGCGGGGGGTCGTTTGAGGAATCTCGTAGGATCGTTGACCGACGGCGAGAAAAAACCAATTAAATCAGGACCGATTGCACGAAAAAATGTGTGCGCGATGGGAAAATAAAATTCCACGCATATTACATATGCACACTTTTATTTCTCTATTAAGGTGATCTATCGGTCGTTGAACAGATAAAAATCTTGTTGCATGGTTTATTCCACGTAATTTGATATTTATTGAAATAAAATACGAGTTATACGGTATTCTCATTTTATCAGTGAATGGCTGAAAAGGCCTAATTTTTATTTATCTTGGAAAATCAAGGATGCCCGAGCTAATAAACGGTAAAACGAATTTGCAGTTGTCTCTTTCGCACTAGCGCAACCGATGGATCACCTTAAAACCAACAAAATAGGATAGAATATGGTACAACGAGCCAATATATCCATGGCGATCCGTTTGTTTTGTTTTGTTTGTTTGTTTTTTTAAATTTTTTTAATTGTCTCTCTTTAATACTTGGTGTCAAGACGCTGCCAGGCGTTTCTAGACGTCTATGCATAGGTATGCATGTGTGTATATTGTATATAATATATCGCTATTCTCTCGGTAGTCACTCGTGAGTGATTAATCGTTTTTGCACAAGCATTATTTACACGTATCTGTACAAACGTCTTTCCGATCGTAATTGATTTAGTGTAAACAACATAAAACATAATAATATATTAGGATGGTTAAAAAAAAAATCGATTTTTTTTTTCGTGGGCCGAAGAGGGTTTTAGTACACGTAAAAAAGTGACTTTCCCAAAATTCCTACCAAAATTGTACTAAAACAAAGTTATAATGGAGCCTATCATTCCTCGATAACGAGAAGATTGCTTCTCGCAGTACGCTTTAGCGAGGCTAAGCCCGATTGCGTAGCGAGAAAGCAATCTAGAGCACACGAGATGCTCCTATACCGGACGAAAGTATCCGTTCTTGAAGGTCGAGTTCGAGCCAAGCTTCTCGTATTGCAAGATGGGGAAATCGGAAGGCTTTACCCGCTCCTGGCAAAAATCCGCCTCTCCTACGTGAGAGAAGAGGATCTAAAAAATTCCAAGTTCCGATATTTGGGAATTGACCATCTCCCGAATATCGAAACGCATCAATATTCAGCGGTCTCAAACGACTTTTCTATGTTTTTTTTTTTCCTATTTTGAGGAAAATCATCATGGAATAATTTTAAAAAAGTCATGAAATTTAGAACATGTTTTTCCATCGTAAATCTGCATAATTTTGCTATTCGGCTGAGATCACGCTTCAAAATCTAAAAAATGAAAAAAAAAAAAAAAAAAAAAAAAAAAAATTTCGGTGTTCTTTTTCCCCACGTTCTTTTACAAGAGCACCATAAAATTATTGTAAACGAGATAAAATTGTATAAATATCACACATGTTGGAAGTATCTATATTTTCAACGATAATAACTATTTCATGGATCCTGAGGTGACGGGTCAATTTACTGATTGAAAAAAAAAAAAAAAAAAAGAACAATTCAATTTTCAAAAAAAAAATTTGGTGGGAGAATTCTTTTACGTTATGTTTGCATAACGTTTCATGACATTTTTAGAATTTTTTCATCATGATTTTCCTCAAAACAAGGAAAAAACAGAAACAAAATAAGAAAAAATTCACTTTTTTACATGTACTAAGATCCCTTCTCGGGCCACGAGAAAAAAAATCGATTTTTTTCTTTAAGCATCCTAATTATATATATATATATATATATATAAAAGATAAATATGAATAATGATAATAATAGGGAGGTGGAGAGAGAGAGGGAAAAAAGAAAAGGCGAAAGAGAAACTGGAGGATAGGCCGTGAGAAAGGCACGAATGGGCTTTTGTTTTTCATCGGATCGAGGAATGAGTAAGAATGCTGACTAGTGCATTCGATGTATATAGGGAGGGAGGATAAAAAAGGGTAAGAGCGTCCAAGGACGCGGAGAAAGAAAAGTATAGTTTGGCATCGTAATTCGGGATCGAAAGGTCGAAATCGGGCGCATATAACGCGGGAACACAGGATATTTACAGTTCGGTAGTTATTTCGTCCTGGGGTCGAAATCCCAAAATGGTAAAATCATCGATTAGGCAGTTTTGCTCGGGAGGAGGAGGAGGAGGAGGAGGAGGAGGAGGAGGAGGAGGAGTAGAAGTCCAGTCGTTGAGTATCGTATAACTGGCCGCCTCGTCGATGGAGCTACGAAATTGCCACTGAGGATTGAGATCGGTGTCGAGAACGGTCGAAGGAGCTTCGCTCGTACCGACGTTCGCCTCCTCCCCGCTCGTCGTACCATTGTCGTAATTGTGATTAAACGCCGAGATAGCCAATTGTTGAAAATGAGATTCGATCGGTTGATCAAGATGATGGTGATGATGATGCTGAAGCAGCAGATGATGATGGGAATGGTGATGATGATGATGATGATGATGATGATGATGATGATCGTGTATTTTTGGAGTGGGATAAACGAGCGGTGTCGTTTGTCCGATCGTCGAGCCCGACGGGCTCAGTTTCTCGTTATAAATGCTAAAACTATTTTGTCCGAGACTGGAAGCTATCGGACTGGCGTTCTCCTTGGTATAGCCGAGGCTCGAACTCGTCCGGCTCGTGCTGGATTTATCGCTAGCTTGAAAAGTCGTTAGCGGTGCATTAGCCTGGAACGTTGTAAGATTCGTTGGTGTCGAACGCATCTCGAACGGTTGCGTTATCGCGATTGGTTTATCCGTCTGTTGGTGCTGCACCAACTGAGTCGCATTGCTCGTTGATTGCTGAAGGAACGTAACCAATTGGGCAACCTGGGTGGAAGAAAAAACAAAAAATGAATAAATATGATGGAAAGGTCGGTGCATGGCATGCGGGAGATGGGAAAAAATGGTCTCTCACTTCCGGAGATGTATGCTTTTTATATCTTCGCAAAAGACGTTCGGCCCATGCGAGGAGTCTCTGCCAATCTTCCGGTGGGAAAGATACGTCTTGCTCCTTTTTATTAACGAGAAGCAATATTCGAGCCAAATCACGGAGCACGGGTCTATAGGCTTGTATACCAACGGGACCGTCACCGTTGTTACCAGAGAAATACAATTCTCGTACTTGTCTCCTCGTGTCGTTGAGCATCGCGAGAAACGTGTGGGCCTCGCCGCGCAGTGTTCCAAGATGTTTGAGAAATTCTCGTCTTTCGGCGCTACGGAACAAGAAGAAGAAGAAGAAGAAGAAGAACGATGCTGCCGGGGATTGCGCATAGAACGCAGAGAATAAGAGAAAATACCTGTCCTCGAATTGGCGAAGCAGCTTGGCCGCTTTTTTCTTACGCTGATGTACGACGACAGCCCCGCAAATGATAATAAAAATACATATGGTCGCGCCGGAAACAATACCAACGAGAATCGCGACTTGACTTCCGGTAAAACCGAACATGTAGCCGGTTTCTCTGCAGATACGGCCCATATATTCGTCCCTCGTTGACCAATCGGCGGTGTGACCGGAAGGGCATGATTCGACGCATCTACCCCGATGAAGAAGAATCGCGCATCTCGCGCAATATTCTCCTCTGCATCTCAAACAACCTCCCTCCTTTTCCACGCATTCTGCAATATATAAATAGAAAGCGGCATTTGTCAAATTTTATATATACGAGCCGGATCTCGCCCGGAACACCGGATCATCATATATCTTTCGTAGAGTTCGTAGAGCTACCACCGGCGCTCGGAGAGATATATCGTGTACTACTTTTAACGCGCGGTGAAACATTCACCGAGTTGAGAACACACTGGGGTACGCCGCCTGTGTACCGCGCGCGAGCTCGCCGATTCAGCGGTTATTGTAACGCAGCAATGCAGCAGTTAGCAGCAGCTAGCAGCAGCTAGCAGCAGCTAGCAGCAGCCCGAGTATATACGAGATAGATATATAAGATATGATATAGGCTAGCTGTACAATTTTCATCGTTATATCAATTGTTGAGTTGAGCTCGGACGCGGAGAAGCTTGTAAAAATCAAACGAACGGTATGACCGCGACGACGCGGAAACTCGTATAAAAAACTGAAAGACGAAAGGACTTTCATAGCGCGTTGCGGTTTTAAAGGCATGCACGCGGGTTATTAACGATCGCGCGATACGTAAATTTATCCGGAGAGAAGGAATTATTCATTTACGCAAGTCGCCGCGAATAAATTCTCAAATAATATCAAGATATATAAGAGGGAGAAACGAAAGCAAGACTTTCGAATATTGAGGCAGCGGCGTAATCGTATATCGCATACTCTCCTCTATTCCGAGAGTCGCTCGGAACCGCGACTCCATATGCGAGGAAGCTGGCTGGAGCAGTTTCCATATAACTGTAAATCCGGTCTCGCGCGCGACCTCCTTCTTCTGCTCCTTCGGCTGGTCCGACGCGCGGCGCGGTTGGTTTACGTGCACCGTTATTGTCTATACGCCTATTAGATATACTTGCTCGCGAGTAGTGTATAGCAGTAGTATAGCGGCGCAAGGGGACAGTAATGTACACCCGAAATGTAAAAAAGCAGCCGAAAATAAAAAATAAAGCACAAAAAGAGGGCGGCTGCGGATCGGTTGTGCAGACAAATGGAGGATGCGGCTGTTTATAAAAAACGAGCGTCGTCAGCAGGAAGCAGGATGACGCAAACCATTCAAGAGACGTATAAAAAGCAACGTACTCGTCAGGAAAAGCCCTGCGCGCTCTACTTATTCATTATATTCGAGAAATATTCTTGATTGAAGCGTATATTTGGCTTGAAAGTCAACGTGCCTCGCGCTGCTTCATAATGCTCCTTTATAAGGATTTATTATAGAAGAATCAACGAAAAACCAAAGCGCGCGGTAATGCTCGTAATACTGATTGGTCGGGGAGCGCGAACAAAGCGATCCGTGGATCGGCGAACCTACGTATCGAATATCGAATACAAGAGAGTCATTAAAATTGAATTAAAAATTATGAAATGGAAAATGTTATTTTGATGATGCGAAAGATGAGAAGACACGGAGAGTAGAAGTATTATATACTCCACATATCGGTATATTTACTCGGAAATTTTGCGATAAAGCAGCAGCAGCAGCAGCAGCAGCAACGATTCGAATGATTCATTATTTGGATCGTTTAATCGCATTGCCATCGCGTTGCGACGACGTCCGAGGACGACGTATATGGCGTATGCGATGATGATTTGTTATTCGAAAAGACAAGCGAGAGAGCTTGCAGGTCGAGTTGAGTCACGCGAAGCAGAAACTGACACCTGTTGGAGCGAGCGCATGCGACTCGCGAAACAGCGGGATAAAAGGTACGCGGGCGGTTACAAAATTTCCATGGTACGTTTTGAGGATGCATATGAAGGTCGTCGGGTTTGCGATGTTTGATAAACCAGCAATTGAAATTGGTGGGCGCAACGAACCGCCAAGACCGGATTTTGACGAAGCAGCGTTACGTCGATGAAACTCGTTATACGGGTTTGTATCGACAACTTTCACTCTATGACATCGCGACGCTCGTGCGACTCGTCTCCTTACCTCTGACAACTTCCTGCTGTTGGGCCGACGAATAATCCACGAGATAAGGCATCAATGCAACACCCAAACTCATCACTGTCGATAAATTACCCATTTCGTCGCACTCCGCAGCATTATTATTTACAAACGAGGATATTTCATCCGACAGCTTTGATATTCAATCGCAAGAATTCACGAATTTCCACGCGCTCGAACCGTTCTCTTTTTTTTTTGTTAATCCTTTTTACGAATATAGTGCGCTCGCACCCGCTCCGCAGCTACCCGTGGTAATAGCGCTGTTGTGCCAGTTGTGCTGCGCGAGACGAAGCACCTAAATCGCGCGACCGCATTCTCTTTTCGACGCTTTCAACGATAATTCCCGAGCGCGACTGACACCGACCGATCCAAGATTTGAGATATCCGACGAAAGATGACGATGACGATAACGATGACGATGACGATGACGGCGGCGGCGGCGGCGACGACGACGACGACGACGACGACGACGGCTTTAGAAATAGAAAGGGAGGTGGTCCGGCGGAGGAGCGGCCGACCTGGCCGACTACCCTACCGCCTACCGCCGCTGCCGCTGTTGCCGAATCGCGCGACGCGTGCGGTTGAATTGGTAACTACGCTTGTGTCGCTTGTTACGCTCGAGACCATCGAGACTAGCCGCCGGCCGCCGCCGTCGTCGTGATAGCTGTGAGCGCTGTGAGGCAGCACAGTAGGCAGTAGCTGTATCATCAATAGGCGCAACAGTTTGCGCCCCTCCTGCATTCACTTTCAATAACCGACGAGCACCGATTCTCGCATTTATATGTATTTCCATTGTATATATATGGACACGGATGTTGCTTACTACTGGTGACGATCCTAGCCTCAAAAAACTGCACGGGAAACAGATTATTTATAATCTCAGAAAATCGCGTAATAAATCTAAAAATGAATTGACATTATTTGGCAAGCCTTGCTCATGTTGCCTAAAAAATTTCATATTTTTAGCATCATTTTTAACGGAGATATCACTGAATGCGTCTTTGACTTCCATTTAAAAAAATTCATTTTTTTTACACTTATCACTTTGGAAGATGCAATCGGTTTAAAAGCGATGACATATCAGTTGAAAAAATCGCGGCTCATCGTGAAAATGACATTCCGAAAGAGCTTTATACGATAATATCGATGCATGCATAATATACTGGAGATTATCGTCCAAAGTGTTATCCGCCGCGTATCGATCGCACGATCGTTACCGCGGGCGCCTTGTTTTTTTTTTTCTGCATCTAAAAGTTAGGTCAAAAATATTACGATGTATATCGGATTTTTATTAATTCATTGTACTATTTTTAATACACAAAGATGTATGCTTATCGTATTATTGTATCGATTTCAAATTACAATTCTGCTGCAGTGATATTCTCCATTATCGCGCGGTTATATTCGATAAACGCGCGCAACCATGCAAACCGACATATAGTAGTTTCTTATAACGATCGGTCTTATTGATGCATGTATAACCAGGTCACAAAAAATGTATTTAATCCTAATTCATGGTCTTTTCGTAGTGGCTTCAGTTTGTTTTCTTTTTTTTTTTCTCAATTTCATTCGCGTATCATGTAAAATAATACACATTATTAATAAAGAATTCACGATCCGAAATGTTGTACCGAACGAATGGCGGGCCCGCGGGAACCTTGCGAGAACGATAAAAAGTAAAAGTGAGCGATACAAGTTTGAAAATTTTATAATTGCAGCTACGTCAACGGAAACGAATAATTATACGGCGCGGCAAAGTATATATGCAAGATTGAAATTTGTCGTGTATAAATTTTAAATACTTATCGACTTTTCCTCTCGATCGCACTGATCGCGAGTTTTCATTTTTACTCTTGTTTCTTGCCATTTTTTTCATTTTATCACTCCATTGATGTTGGCATCGTCGTCGTCGTCGTCGTCGTCGTCGTCACCTATCCGTTACAATAACATTCTTCATATAGATATATATTTTGCACATTTCTATGCCATATTTTTATATTATACTAATTATTCGTATTATATTACTATAATTATTATGATTATAATGAATATTAGTATTATTATCATTGATATTATTACAACTATTTTCATATCTCTATTTTTTTTATACAAATCACTTGGGCGCGCGCTCTCTCTTATTTTTTGTTTTATTATATACTAGTTCTTCGGATGACTATATTGTTATAAATTGGCAATTTACAGAATTACACTGTTTTTCCTTTCATTAATTTATTTTGCAATTTATCCAGCAATCCTTTCTATATCGTATATATAATACAAGACGATTTTTTTTTGCCTCCCTAGCAGCAGCAGCTCAACTTTCCTTCTCATTCTCTTTCGCTCTCGCTTGTCACTTCTTCACTAGAGCAAAAGAAACAAAAAAGTCTGTGGAAATTACATTGTTTTTCGCGAGTTTTTTTTATTAATAGAATCAATAAAGGGAAAGAGTTGACATTCAACGTTCGTCGCGGTGCGCGGCGGGAATTATTGTACATACACGCGTCAACGCTTACATGAGCACAAAAAGTTCATCTTTTCTTCCTCTCTCTCGTTAGATTTCCACCACGCTCCGTTTCACAATGAATCAAGATTGTTTTTTTACACTTGATAGCGTTACAAGTTTTTCTTTGTCACCTCGCCATATGTCGCTCTGGCTACATCATTTTGTGACCATTCCGTTCTTGTAATTTTGATAGTTTATCAAATTTGAATTGTTCATCATTTATTTTATTGTCCCGTTGCTTGGGATCATACACGATGGAACAATTCTCACTGAAATCGGTGCTGGGTCTTTTCCGCCTAGATCGTTTACTACCTTTTTCAAGCTAGGAGAATTTCAATCAACTATACTCGATACAGATTTATCGTTTTCTCTCGTGGGGAAAAACAACAAAAAAAAAAAAAAAAAAAAAAAACGCCAAAAATGATTGCATCTCGATTGTTTTGCCATTATAATATATGATATAATAATTGTACACTCGAACGAAAAATAGTCTAGATAGTGCTGCTTCTTTTTATACACAACGCGTTTTTCATCTCCATTTTTTTTTTACAATGATTTTCTTCCTTTCCTTGCTATGTACAAGTTTCCATATCATAAGAGACTCGTTTTAGAGTCTCACGGGCAGGACAAGTACATGAAAGCCCTGTCGTCTGTGCTGACCCGACGTTATTTTTATATGCACAAAATGATATTATATATTCTTATCTCCATATGATAGAAGCTAATATTTAATAAAAACTGCGGCTCGTCTTTTTTATTTCGACACGAGTTTTGGCTCAATTCTAGATTTTATTTGCAAATTTGTCGACACATCGCATCGGGGCAAACAGGTGGTGGTATAGGGTAGAGAAGGAAAGGGGCTTCCAGAATGGATATGACCGAGTATAATGTATATATATTTGTATTTCATCCTTTATCTACCGTAATTTATATCTTATTTACATTATCATCTATATGTTATATTATTTTTATACAAAACTTTTCAATTTTTTCCGCTATTCTTCGTTCCGTTCTACTTATTTTTTAAATTTTCTTTTCCTTCTTTATCGTTCTCTTCTTTATACCACAACATGTACATCAAAAGAGAAAAAGGAGGATGATGAACCGAAGTCGTTCCGTCCAAATTTCATATACACGTGATTAGAAAAGATTTTTCAATTATTTTGATATTTTTACCAACACATATTGTTTATTGTAATAATGAAGATACGACGACGGCCATTATAATAATAATGATGATTGACGATGACGATAATAATAATAATAATAATAATAATAATACTAACAACAATAGTGTCGTTCAATGACATATTCTTCTTTCACTACCATAATGAGTATAATAATGAGTCATGATTGATTCGATCGATAAGTTACACATGTGCCTCTTCTTGTCCAGCATCTCTCGATCACTGGTTTTCTTTTCTACTCTGTGGAAACATCATTGTTCAACGATAAATCGAAAAAAAAAGTAGCTAAAAAAAGGAATTCTAATGACAAAAATCATACCGAACATGAGCCGTCACGAATCCTTCAATGAATTAATCATAATGGTTGTTTTATGATGATGATGATGATGATATTAATAATAATAATAATAATTTGATTGATATAAAAAAAAACGAAGATACATATATAGGTAATGAAAGTCGTAAAAACTACAGGTCCCTCAAAATTTCGCAAACTGTATTCGTACGCGCGTCCGCTGCCTGTACAAGTGTATCTTGGTTTTTTTTTAACGTGTTGTTTTTATTGATAAATAATCCAAGAAAAAACGAGGAAAAAAGAACTGATCGGTCAAGCTGCCCCGCAGTTTTGCCAATATTTTCCCCCTCGCGCATATGAATTTACATCCCACAATTTTTTTTCTCCGAATACAAATGGAATAAATAGCTAGTCTTTTGTTTTTAATTTTTTGTTTGTATATATATTCAAGCTATACTCTTTTTTTCATGGATTTTCCGGGCTTCCTTTCGAATAACTCACGCATATGCGCAATGTTTGACTGAAAAAAAAACCTGTATCTTCACTTCAGGTATCAAATCGAAAAAGGCCACCGTCGCAAGGCCACAGGCCGAGAAAGTCAATAAATCCAATCAACGGATAGCTCATAAACGAGTTTCATTTTTTTTTCTCTTTTACGTTCTTGTCTACAAAGTCTAACTAATAATTTTCCAATTTTTCATCTCAATTGATGGGTATACGATAATTGTTGCTTTCGAATTTTCTTTTTTTCTACTCGATCATTCGCGATAACGGAGATTACGTCCATAGAATGACCCGATCCATCTCCTTTTTTCTGATGTCTTTATTTTTACAATTTTCCATCTATTCCGTTGGGTTTTGAATGATGAACGCGAATTCATTTGAAACTCAATTTACATTTCTCCGTATACCAATAACAGAGACTTTTGAATGAAATTTAAATCGTGTTGGTTGGTTGTAGTAATCATATTTTCTTCACCGCGCGCACCACGCAGTCCATAAGAGGATTTTTCTGTGTTCTATCAGGGTACATAAAAAATCCTCGACTCTCTCTCTCTCTCTCTCTCTCTCTCTCTCTCTCTCTCTCGGTTTCGATCTTAGAGTCTAGAAATGAAAAAAAGCGAAGCTCGTCGATACCACGAATATCACGGTGTTGTTTCTTCATGCTACACCGTTGACGGCTGTCGTAAAATGTTGAATCTTTTGGCGTAACTTGGTATATCCGAAGGGCCGCCACCACCACACCGCCCCTCGACCACCTGGATTCCGTTGTTCCCGTTTGTATTCGTATTTTCGTAAATGTTGTAACTTGCTACGAGACTTTGCCTCGTTTCGGTTACAACGGAACGTGCCACCATTCGTATTTAACCGTATTTTCTCAACATTCACGGATTCGAAACCGTTGTCTCACGTAACCCGATGCAAATTGCATTTAGGTATGTACTGACTCGTATCGAGGAGCCAACCTCTCGTAAGGGCGCAAGGATAATGCGTTACCGATTTGCAGCCACGTTTTACGCAGCCGATGTTTGCACCGGCAAGACCGCAAGAGCCACAAATCGATTTGGTCGAGTCCCAAACCGCTTCCTGAAGTCCGGTTACTCGGCCTCCTGACCAAAACGAATTTCATTTATTAAAATACCAGTGATTCGTCGATAGCTGATACGTCATATATATATATATATATATGTCGTCGACAAGATTGTGGTTTTTAATAACATACCCGCCATGTAAACCCCGGCTGCCCACAGTGCGCATTGCTCGTGGAGCCAGACTTCCCATCGTTGTTCATCACCAGGTAAAAGGGTCATACCTGTGAGCGTACCAGGAACAGGGCATTCGACCGAGTTTCTCTTTTTCTTGCTCATTTTAGCAGAAAATTGATCAGCAAGTCCGGCATACCTCAAACTACGTTTGTTCTTGCTACCCTTTTTCTGTTCCGTCGTTATTTCTTGCTCGTCCGCCGATAGTATACCTTCCTCCAGACGTTCTTTCCCGATGAGGTACGGGCCAAAAAGATCGCTCAATACGCCAGCGGGAACCTTGAATAAGAATCATTTCATCATCAACGTTCGAGAGAGAGAGACAGATTGAAAGAGTAGAAACATGATGGGTGAGGAGGTTGAAACCCGGCGGAGGATTACCGTGTAAGTGCCCGGAGCTATGTGCGGTCCGGCTAAATTAGGATGAGGCCGAGCTGGATCACCGGGTACAACAGAGTGCGGGCCTTGCTTACAAAAAACGCATACCCATGTCGAATCGGTCGTATGCGCGTCGTACCGAGACGATAACGTCGAGCTGAATAAGCCCGCTCTGCTTACTTTACCTGATAGATAATTGAAAAAAATCAAATTATGAAAATCTATGAGAATCGAATTTTCAAACGAGGACGAAAGATGTATACTATTTGATTCAAACTCACCTCGATAATCGAGATCGTTCTGATGACTGAGTCTTTTGCTCCGTGCAGCATTACCATTTCCCACGTTTTTTCGTTTTTCTTTGTTCTTTTCTTCCTCGTCCTCTCTAGGCGCGTTAACGACTTGTACGCTGAGCGGGCTATCCCTGGGTCCCTCAAAGTGAACGACCGGACCTCTTGATCTAATCGAGCTTGCGTTTGAACCCGAATCATACGAGACCTCTCTTGGACCATCGACAATTTTGCTACTCTTGTTTCTCGCCTTTTTCGTTGGTGTCTCCATTTTTGTTTTCACCATTTTTGAACCTTTCCTTTTTTTTTTATTATTGTCCTTTGGTGCGATAAGATCTTGAATGCCACCGGGTGGTGGCGCATTACCGGAATCCCGAGATTTCGAAAATTTTCTCTTTCCACCACGAACTTTAGGCTTTTTGCACTTTTTACCAAAACTCGACGGTTTTGTCGCCGGAACTGTCGAGGTTACGTCCGTTATAGCTGTCCCCGTTATCTCGACGTTCCTACATTTCATGTTCTCGTCATCTACTCCTTCCTCCTCCTCCTCTTCCTCCTCCTCCTCCTCCTCCTCTTCCTCTTCCTCCTCCTCCTCCTCCTCCTCTTCTTCTTCTTCTTCTTCTACCTCTTCTTCCTCGTCCTCTTCTTCATCATCTTCTCCTGCCTCATCCTCTTCCTCTTCTCCCCCACCATTTTCCTTTTCTTCCTTTTTCGTTTCAATACCCGTGCTTTTATTCATTTTTTTTTTATTCTTAGTTTCACAAATGGTAGTTGATTCTTTTCTCGTGTCAGAGTTTTTGGCGTCTGCGCTAATATCGTCGTCAGTCTCAACGATACCGGCAAACATTTTCTCGAGTTCCGACTCGACCTCGTTGAAAGGATTCGTCGTATTAACCCCGCCGATGCTGTTGTTGCCACTGCCGCCACCACCGCCACCACCGCCACCACCACCACCACCACCACCAACGACGACGACGACGCCACTCCTTGGACTGGTAAGTTTAGAAAATTCAATCGCGTCGTCGCTCGATTTTCTTCTCTTTCGCTGGCTCATAGGTGTTTGTTGTTGGCACGTTTGGCTGGGTCCTTCGCTACTTCTTCGCCTTTTGATCGGTTCGCTTTCTTCCGTTCTTGTATAATCATCTGAATTTTCAGCGGGAATATTTTCTTTTTCTTCTCGCGGTGGAGGTGGCAGTAGCAGCATGACATGCGGGGACGAGACCGACGACGATTTAACTCGCTCGTTATTCGTGACGACGGTTGGGACATCGACGATCGGGCGGCGTCGTTCTTGTTCTCCCTCGTCGAAGTGATCGTCGTCGTTGTCGTTGTCGTTGTCGTTGTCGTTGTCGTCGTCATCCTCGTCATCCTCGTCGTCATCGTCCTCATCGTCTTCCTCGTTCTTCTTTGTTGGCTGATCTTTCGTCTGTTGCTCGATTTTTTCCTTGGGATTACGAACAATCGATATATGAGGAGGAGGAGGAGGAGGAGGAGGAGGCGGAGGCGGAGGAGGAGGAGGAGGAACAGCAGCAACAGCAGCAACAGCAACAGCAGCAGCGGCTGTGCTAGGTGGTACGACGGGTGAACGTACAACAACAGGCTCTTCGCGGAGAAACGTGCCTCCGCGTATTCGTGGTTCACGCGGCTCGGTCGGTTCGAGTTCCATATCTTCGACTTCCGTTTTCGAATCCTTGCTCACTCTCACAGGTTTCTCGAGCTTCCGTTTTCTACGCTGTTGTTTGGTATGATCGTTGGAATCGTCGTTGCTAAAAGAAGGCGAAACAACGTCTTCGTCCCGCGTTGGAGATTTAGACTTTTGTCTCTCCGGTGACATACTTTTGACGCTTGAATTATCCTTCTCTTCCAACGGGGTCACTATGACCGATCCTATATTTTCCGTATTTGCAAGTTTTTTGTTACCACCTTCGAGTTTTTCTAGCAACGAGTCAACTCCCTTTTTGCCCGATCGTTTACCCGCTGCTGTTACTACGGGTATCACCGGACCACCACCACCACCACTTCCTCCAGCTATCGTGAGATTTTTCGGTGAGCCAACTCCAACGTTATCCTCCATTTTGCGTTCTCGCTCCGTGGAAGACTCCCTTATCCGTCCATCCCCGTCCATAGAATCTTTGTCCATTCTCGAGGTTAGATTAACAATAACGGGCAATATGTTCCTCGGTACTTGAGCAATTACGCTTAGGGTATCTTTAATCTTGAGGGCGGCTTCCGCTGCCTCTTTTTTATCGATGGAACCGGCTGTGAGGGAAACGGCACCGGTGGTGCAACCGCTACCGCCGGTAACGACCCTCTCGATAGTTACACTCGGGGGTAAATTTATGACTTTCTGTGCAAAGTTATCAACAACGGCCCCCATTTCTTTAATTTTGTCGTGTAAATTAGCGACACCCTTGAGATTGCTCTCAAAATTTTTAACCGTTATTTTAGGCGTTGAAAGATCTTTGCTCGAGAGAGAAGGTACGGGCTCGCCGAGTGAATTCGGAGTCGGTACGGAGGAGCTGATACCGCTGTCGGAGGACGTTTCACCGTTGAGAGGTATCGGAGGTGAGATTATGTTCCCGTTACGGCTTCCTTTGTCGACGTTACGAGCGGTCAGACTTATCGGTATATCTTGGGTCATGCGAGAATAATTTTCAGCCATTTCGGATGTAGCCGATAGATCAAGCGTGTTCTGGGAACCCGGTGAATTTCTGTATTGATTTTGATTCTGTCGATTGTCAACGAGCATCTGGAGGCTGTACAGTGGGTTGCCTGGTGCGTTTGATGGTGGGGCAACGCTCTTCGAGGGTACGGTAGGCGTGTGCCAGGTTGGTGGTGCTTGCGTATGGGCCAATTGGGGGGTTAGCTGCGACGTTAGATGCGAAGCTGCTGCTCTCGCTAACGACGGATGAGCGTAGAATCCAGGTGGATTTAGGGAACCTCCTGAGAGAGCCCCTGTGTGCATATTCAAACCCGAAACCTCCGAAAGAAGATAGGAAAGATCGGATTGCGTGCGTTCGTACGAGCGCTGAGCGGAATCATGGCTGCTCGGGACTCCGCTTCCGGCGCCACCACCACTACCACCGCCGCTTCCTCCTCCTCCTCCGCTACCAACACCGCCACCGCTACCGCCGGCACCGCCGACGCTTCCTCGACCGGTGGCATTGGTTTTCCCCTGTCCCTGGGTCATTGTCAAATGATTCCAGACGTTTTGAGGCGGTGGTGTACCAACCGGTGGCCTACTATGACCCGGGTATTGTCCCGACATCTTTTCGACCGAATCTTGAATATGCTTCGAGCACAAATTTTTTACTCCACCCGGTGCTGCGAGGCTCGCTCGTCTCTCGCCTTTCACCCGACCACCACCAACCCCCGTCAATCCTTCCCCTTTCGATACCGGCCCAACTTCTAGCTTCGATTTGGACGTTACCTCCAGTTTCCCTCTGGTACCACCTCTGCTTCTATCTGTACCTTCGTCGGACGAAACTTCTTTTTCCGCTTTGTACCCTCGTTTCGTTAACTCTTCCACGTTCGAATTCGGCAGTGATATTAAACCTGGATGACCGCGATCTCGATGTAAAAAATCCAACAACGATGCGTTTGGTACATTTGCACCGATATTCCCACCGCTCGGTGGATAATCACCGTGCGGCGCCTTTCCTCCTGCTACTTCTCCTTCTCCCCGTGCTCTTTCCAAATGCCAATTGGAAGTTGCGGTACGACAAGCCGTTTCAAGATTCTTGTAAAATTCTGTTACTCCGCTCAATAAATTCTCGTTATCCTTGGACTCTTTTGACTTTTCTTCGCAATACAAATTACAGTCCACGCTCGATGCGTCGTTACATAGTATCAACGACTCCTGAGGATAACCCCAATGGACGCAGTCCGTCGGAAGCGCCCATTGTACAGTCGTGTAACCCAATGCCGAAAGCCCTAAACATATTCGTCACATTGTATTTAGAATATTGTATTTAGTGTTGTTTTGCGTCAAAGATGCTTTACTCCTGTCGTTGTTTTCCATGAAGAACTGTACATACCATTTCGAAGAGCAGAATCCAATTTGCCGGGTGTCAGACCATGCCGCGGTTCCAGATTGTTCTCAAGTCGAGCCTTATCGTTGATCAAACCCCGACAATATTGTACGTAAGCTTTGGCATAATCTAAATTTCTTGTCCGTTGATTCTTCAGTTCTGAATCTTGTATACTTTTTCGTGTTTCTTCTGCGAATGAAACAATACGCTTGTTTAATAATATGATAGCGCACCGATGACGAGACAGTTCCAATAAGCTTTGAAAATAAAAAGAAATATAGAGTTGAGTAAACGCGTGCGAACTGTGCGGGCTCTTGCATTGAAAATGCCGTACATTCATCACGCGAAATTGGATCCGTGTGAATAAAAAAATTAATTATGAGGATAAGAAAATAAGTATTGACACCGTTGAGGGATGATGAAAATGAAGTGTTGTGTTTTATATGACAAAAAATAGGGAAAGAAATCAGAGACTCTCTATTGGGATAACTCACGAAAATATAATGATGATTGCGCGTAGAGTTTCGATGGTATTACTTGTACACAAGAAGGATACGCATATCCAACAGGAAAATATAATATGCGCTTTCCCGAATTCTCGAATATTCGTATGTCGCGCGGGACACACCAAGAAAACTTATATTAAGTCTTGGCGCGACGATTCTATCCAACGAAAGATATATTTCACACGTAAAGTCGCATGTTTTAAAATTTTTCCTTTTCCTCGGGTAACAAAAAAATTGAGATGTCGTGCTAGCGAGGAGGGAAAAGAGAGGGGGCGATGAGGAACGGGATGATGGGAGGGGGGGGAGAGAGAGAGAGAGAGAGAAAAGATCGACGATTTGAGACGCGTTTGCCGGCACGCACAAAATCACACAGCAAACACACATACGCGCACCGTGATTACGAATAAATAATATGATGGAACAAATTTTAGACGCACCACCAACCAGCAACACCCTGTGACCCTTTAACAGGCTGTGTTTCACAGTTTGACTCTTTCTTTCGTTCGTAAATCGATGGGTACACTCGATTTCACCAGAGCGAGCGAGATAAACCGATAGTGAAAATGAGAAACATGTATATACGCGTATATTATTAGGAAGGGGGACGAACGGGCGGCGAGTGAGAGGTTCCTTCCCGTACCGCTTATATGCTCCGGCGATTCTCAGAGATCGCACCGATTCTCTCTTTTGGCCCTTTTCGCCTTCTCCTCAATCACAACTCCTTCTGCCACCTCCGCGGTTATCGATATCTCAAACATATCGCAACATCATTTTCCCTTCCTCCAAAATCTCTTTAAAATCGCATTTTACCCCTTACCGCTCCAAAACGCAAATATTATTACGAACCTTGACGCGCCCGATAACCCTTTTCGAATAGTTGCTCTCTCGCCTTTCCCGTATTTGTCCGATTTTCTTTTTTTTTTCTTTGCCCCTTTGCTTTTTTTCAGTAACTTTTGTTTCTTTTCGTTCTTTCTTCCTTTCGTTTCTTCCTTCCTCTCTCTCCCTCTCCTCTAACAGCGGAAAAAATCCTCCCTGTCGTCTCTCTCACGATGCATGAAAACCAAAAGCTAGAACATTCAACAATGGTGGCTTACGCTACGGCTCACGCTCGCGCTTGCCGTGTGCCGTGTGGTGTATTTGACGAACGCGCGAAATATGCGACACCTCCTGGCTCCGGTGGAAACCTATATCCAACGTTGCTGACGATAATATAAGCTCCCGAGTTCCATATTTTCTACCCATTACTTTTTATTACGTTTTTTTTTCTCCCTCTTCCAAAGCATTCGGAGATAAAATAATCGAATGGATACTTCATCAGTCTGATTTTCAATCAACCAATAAAAATCGACAATCTATTCGATCGGAGGATTTTCAAATAATAAAAATAAGTAACAAATCAAAGGAGCAACTTGTGGCCAATCGTGGCAGTTAGATCGGGGCGCTGTCCCATCTTCGGCCTTTTTTATTTTATTATTTTTTTTTTTAAACTGCTTTTAATCAAACGAATAATCTGCTGCCAAATGGCGAATAATTATGAAGGCAATATTGTTTAACCGAAATTTTTTCTCGCGTCATGGCAATTCTAAGCTCAACGCGGGTAACAAAAATTAGTATAATCGTCGATTAATATAGTAGCAGCAGTATCGCGTATATATTATTATTATAGTTGACGGTGACAACGACGACAACGACGACGAGACGGCGCACCTTTTTCAGACCGCCAATATCTAGGGAAATCGCAATTTTCTGCGTACGACGCTCGCGTCAACGACTACCAACTTGTATAACGGTGGTGGGATGGATGAGGGATGTGGTATTAGAAGCAAACCTGACTGAATCACTATTTTTTTCCTATTATTGTTACCATTGTTGAATAATATCGGCGAAAAATATTTGCTTATAATTGTAGTCGCTTCATTTATAATTACTAAATTAATTAATATAATGGTAGATTATTTCTATTTAAGCGAATAGAGAAAGAAAATTTTTTTTTCTCAAACACTATTATATACTTACCGTAATACTTTTGTTCAGACTCGCGTTTTCCGTTGAACGTCATTATTGTCAAGCATTTTTTCGACCGTAATGACGATTTTTATGTGGCAGCCAAACTCTGTATCGTTAGGTGATATTTTTTTATTGGACATTCCAAAAGCACGTGTGCGATACGCGCATATATTACGCGTCTATTGTTATTATGATAATTGGAAAATCATTATTAAACATTAAAGACGAACCACTTGATCAAAGTTAATGATAAAAGGACTCTCGCGCACTTGCACAAAGGAAACAATCGAGGTGTCCCTCCACCTTGCACCTCTGCTGTTTTATTATATTCACGATTCTATTACAGCGCGGGGATGGGTCGAAGCTTCTCGAAAAATGTCATAATTCACAATAATGGCATCGTGGATGCAACGAGAAAGCATTTGTCTTCCTTCAGCATATTTCTATCATTGTTTTGTTACTTTAACGAAAATCAATTGTCGCGATTTGAGTCTTTTGTTGGAGCTTGGAGTATTATTCGAAGAAAAATATTTTCTAGAACATCGAGTTTTTTTTCTCGCGTGCATTTACGCGTCAATATCCAATTCCAATACGGAACACGCCGGTTAGGCAGAAAACACCAACAAAACAGATGTTCAATAATGAGCGAAATCGGGGGTCAATGGCTTTTGCTATCACTACTTGACATTTTTTTCCAACATAGGCGGGTTATGAGAATGTTACAATCGTTATTAAAAAGTTTTATATTCCTTCTCTTCGATGTAAACAAACGAATATGCTCACACTTGTGACGCAATTTCACTGGGCAATGAGATATACACACACGCACTGGTGATCAAAGATGCTGTGTGAATTTTTACAGATATATATATATTCTCTTGTGTATATATATCGCGACGATGGTGGGGACACCAAGAAGTACGATGTAATACGTCTATCAACAACGCCACCACACCATGCCAGTGCGAAGAGATGATTGCCTCGAGAGCCCCCCCGAATGAGCTTCCGCCGCAGAGGCGAACAACGCACTATGGCCTCTGCACACTGCGCGCGATTAGCGATAGCCAATCAGAACTCTGCTTTTCCGGACGATGGCCAGAAAAGTAGAGCTCTCATTGGCTATATTGCTCGTCGCTCAGCGCTCATCGCGCGGAGTGTGCAGAGGCCATTATCGATAAAAACGGGTCGATTGTGGCGCCGTGCTATGGAAGACCACATTCTCCTTCCGCCGCATCACCCATATATTATCATCATCAACGGAGACGATGGGAATATCCGTTCTCATCATCGTCATTGTGATGCTGCCGCTTCTTCGCTTCTTTTTTCAATTTGCTACGTTTATTCCGTATTTGTAAATACAGACGGATATATATATAACTAAACCGGAAGAAGAGCTTTTATTCTGGTTTAGTTATAACGCTATACAACGGTACTCCTCAACACCTGAAATAACGAAATATCAGAATAAAAGTCTAAACCGGAATAAAAGTCTCGCGGGTTCCCCCCGCCCCGTGTAACAACGTGTAAACGTAGTCATTATATTCTTATTTTCCAGATGGCACCACAAAACTGTTTCGTTATCGGTTGCTAAATTCTGACAGCCAATATATATTTACTTACAGGATTTTAGAGTCGCGGTAGCGAGTAACGAGTAAATTTATCAAAAAAAAGTTTGCTCTAAAATATTTAATGAGGATAATGAACAATTCGATAATTGAACGATTCTGTTGCAGAATCGTGTTGTATCGCGCGTTTAGCCAGCATATGACACGACCACCACACCACACCAACCATGCACCGCCGCTGCGCATATAGTATGTGGTATGTGTGTGCTTATGCGAGCGTGTGTGGCCACTACTTACCCACACTACTAAAAATATGAACAATAATATATCTCATTGGATTGGATACGTTCACTCCTCGCCGCCGCGGCGACGACGACGACGATCATCGCGTCGCCGTTCAACGTTCAACACTAATGCCCGTTTTCTCCAACGTTAATCTGAGTTCAAACTCGGTTCATCCTATCTCGAAACTATATAAAAAAAATTGAACCGAGTTTGAACCGCGTCGAAGAAAACGGGGTCTGTCGAGTCCCCACCAGTCCCCGCACCGGTGCGTGCAGTGGTGGGTGTGCTGCACGGTTGCACGGTAGTGCAAAAAGGTTATCGGCGGAGTTGAACATCTGGACAATGGCTGTGTTCCATATCATAACCTACTGCCAGTATACTGGCGAATATGTGTGTTGCTAATATAGCGTTGGCGGCGTTAGCAGCAGCAGGTTTTGGATTACGGCTATATATTACATAATAATATATAGCGGACTATTATAGATCGAACCGTCATATCGGTTGAACGTTGAACGTTCGTTTCGTCTTTCGATGTCGTCTCGACGTCGACGACGACGACGACGACGACGACGACGACGACGACGACGACGACGACGAAGACGACGAAGACGAAGACGACGAAGACGAAGACGACGAGAACGATGACGACGGTGTTAGTGCGAGCAGTATAATAATAAAAAAAAAAACGGGTGCTATAGTGATAATGATCGAATATGTTAGCCTGCAAACAAATAATATGAAACGGTCCGAAACATCGGATCGTTCGTCTTGTTAAAAATTTATTCGTCGCGTTAGAGAGAGTGAAGATAGTCAATATAAATATAAATATATTTTTTTTCATAAAAAAAAAATGGAAGCTGGTGTGAGAGTTGACATGATTTATTTCGTTGTCAACCTATCATTGATTCTTCGGTAATAACGTAAATATAAAATACGTTGCAATATTCTTGTCGCGAGTTTGTGTTGCTTTCGCGTATAGAGTGTAGGTGGTGCGTGCATGTATGTCGCGTCGTCGAAATAACCACGAGGGCGCGCGCGCGTTAATTGTCATGCATCGCAAAGCAGGATATATAGCAGGATACACGGTAAAGATGAAAAATTCGTTGAGGCGGGCGAACGATTTTGAAAGCTGGCGGGATTATTCTGCTCCACCTTCCGTCATCGAACAAAAAGATTGGTTAAAAATTTGTCAGCACGCACGGCGTTAAACGGTAATTGACATATCGCAATAACTTTTGCAGCAATAACATGAATGAAATAAGTATAGTGCCGCCGCTTTTTCGATTTCCAAATGGGAATAATATATATAACGGTGTCGCTCCTCAAAATTTTAGCTCCCTTCGTTGTGTTTCATACTTGCAATATGAAAATAAGACACTAATTGGTTAATCGAAACGACGAGGTACTACCCGAGCGCGCGGGGCGGGGGGCATTACCCAGCGGATTGTAATGGAGGACGGAGAGTCAAAAAATTTGGCGCGGGTGGCGGAAACATCACCGAAAACGAAGGAAAAAAAAAAATCACTCTGTCGCATGCTTATGAACAATAAAAAGACGAGAGTGGGATGCTCCGAGGTCCCTCACGGGCACGAGGAAGGTGGAATAATAACGAGCGACAAAGATTCTCGAATCGATCGTTCGATTATTCACGCCTCTAACACCAGTACCAAATTGTCTCTTTGCTGTGCCATGACGGAGAGAAGCGTCACTCCTCCGAGGAGCATGACCGCCGAGGGTTACGAGGATAATACGACACCTGCCCTTGTTGAAACCTCTACGGCTACATTGGCCGCAAAGTTTTTCATCGATTCGAGGAATGAGAACTGCGAACGCGAGCCAATAACCGTTTCAACGGAACAAGGAAGCACCTCTCCTCTCCTGAGGAAACAAATTTCTTCGGATTGTCATGAAAAGATAAGCAACAGCTGCGACGCTCGATATTCCGACATCTCCGCTTGTAATAACGGAGGTAAGAAAATTCTATATCCATTTTATATAGTATTTGTATTTGAAAGATGATTCGGCGATTAGGCCTGTCGAAGGTCCTTATTCTTGCAAAGATAGCAGGCCACAAGCACCCCCCTATATATAGTGTAGAATGTGTAGAACCGCGGACGGAACGGAGCGGCGTCGGTTGTCGGTGTTTAGCGGTGAGAGAAGGGGAAGGGATAAGCGGTGGTGGCGCGCACGCAACGCTGAATAGTAAGACGAGCTCGTGGCTGCTCGTGGCACCACACACATGCACCGATCCGATGAAGACGCAGCGGCCAAAGGGGGGGCGGAAGTATTTGTGAGAGGAGCAACTGCTCTTATTTTCGTTGTGTTCAGTTCAGTCGGGTTGCGTTCGTCGAACGCATACCTTCGTGTCGATATAATTTTTCACATCAAATTAATACACATCGGTCGCACACTCGTTAAAAAAAATCTGTCGCGTTCGGGAATAATATATTGATATAATAAAATAAGGAGATGGAGGAACGAATAAGAGGCGGCGGCGTCAGCATGCCGGCTAAATCATTAGCGAAAAAGAAAAAAGAGTCGTTTTTGGTGAAATTTTCGCGCGCATTGGTGAAAAAAAATAATGAGATAATGAAGGAGGAATACCAGAGGGAGCAACCGAAGCAGGAGAATACTGCTGCTACTGGGAATTCAGGAAGATCGGAAAGCGGCGGTGCCGCCGCCGTCTGCTGTAGTAGTATACCGATGGCGGCGGCGGCGGCGGCGTCGTCACCAATAAATTTGACAGATGTCACGTTGATGAAATCAGAATCAAAAGAGGTGAACGCGGATAATGAGGCTCAGAGCCGCGGTGTTGCGGGCGATAGTGTAATTTCCGGTGAAGCCTGCTCGGACGATAAATATGATGATGGAGAGAAAGAATTATTGAAAAAAAAAGATCGGGGAAATAAGGTGGCAACGGTGGTGGTGGTAGTAGCGGCCGATTACGACGCTCCAAATGAAATTGACAACTTTTCGGAAATGGAGGCAAATAAAAAGTTGGTTGAAAAAAAAGAAAAATTAATAAAAAGCGATAGACGGGAGCGGGATGAGGAGTATAGGAACAGCGAGAGCGACAGTGACAGCGAGGATTGGACGAGCGACTCGGGCTCGTGCTCATCGACGGGATTATCGGAAATGGAAAATAAGGAATTTATTCGGGCGGAACGCGAGGACCAATTCGATTACGAGGAATTGTATTTTACCAAAGGAAAATATATATCTTATTTCTTCTTACAAATGGAGAGACAGTCGTACGATCCTCATAAAGTTTATAGTATCGTGCGTTTTCATAATAAGCAGGAGAAAAAATTGGAAGCGAGCAGCGGCAAGAGCACCAAAGGTAAAGGCGATACCGCCGTTATCGGCATGCAATAATTTTAATCGGCGCGTTATTATAATTAATCTAGATCATCATATCATATACGCACATAGCATAATACGCGACATCGAAGCGCGTCTCGTATTATTATGCGATGAGAGCAGCGTAATCGTGGGTGTAAATGGGCGGGAGCGTGGCGTGGCGCAATAGCAGACGCCGCGATTACGCCTCAACAATTGCGACGACAAAATGACACGAGGTCGTCGATTGAGATCGTTATTATGTACGTTAAATGAGCATTTATTAAGATTCCGATTTGCGAGCGAGCCCGCGCGCCTCTACTATAGGCTGTTGTTATTATAAGAATGGTAATTAATTTTGGCGAGGCCGGAGGATCGTTTTATTTTTAATTGTATTCGTTTGTTAATCGTATATATATCGTTTGCACAGGGGATAATTCATCTTCAGCGGATTCAACTTCGCCTAATATGCCTTGTTCGTCACTGAGACGTAGATTGGGGCATCGAGGATCAGCCGACGATATCGTAGCAAATTCCCCGACAAATTCGATGCGTTACTCGAGTCCGGAGTCGGTACGAAGCGCTCCGATTCCTCTTCTCAAGCCGCGTTCAACCTCGCACGATGCTCTCTCGAAGAAAATAAAATGTCAGCGTAATGTGAGGGGGGAGGAGGCTCGGCTTGACCACGAAGGAGGAGCGACCGCGAGGATGGATAGCCTCGCTAAAAGATCTTTGCTAGCAGCTCAAGTTCTCAATTTGATACCAACGGAAAAAGCTCGAGAACGGTGATTTTAATGTGTTTAAAGGAGACCGGGGGCGCGCGCGAGGAAAAGAGAGCGGTGTGTAAAAGGTATACTTATAATAAATATATAAAATATATAATATTGGATTGCAGAAATTTTCTTCACGGTCGTATAGCAGCAAATTCGTTGCTCGGTCCTGTCGAACTTGAGAAAGTACTGCCCAATCGGGAAATACGAATATTCGTGGGTACGTGGAACATGAACGGTCAAACACCGCCAAAGGAATTGAACGATTTTATGCTACCGTCCGAGATAAAAACCGTACCGGATTTGCTGGCAATTGGTACCCAAGAGTCGTGCTCGGAACGGGCCGAGTGGGAAGCTGCGTTGCAAGAAACTCTCGGACCGTCGCACGTTCTTCTAACGAGTACCGCACTCGGAACTTTGCATCTCGCCCTTTTTATAAGGCGAGACCTCATATGGTTCTGTTCGGTACCCGAGGAGGATTGCTTTTCTACGAGGACAGGAACGGCTTTTCGTACCAAGGGCGCGGTTGCGCTTGCCCTCGTGCTATTCGGTACGAGTTTTCTATTCGTAACCGCTCATCTGACCGCCCATCAGGACAAAGTTAAGGAACGGGTTAACGACATAAAGAGAATCGTTAGGAATATCGAATTACCGAAAGACATACCAACGAGACACAGGAGCACCAAAGACGTCACCCAAAACTTTGATTGCGTTTTTTGGTGCGGTGATCTTAACTTCCGACTGTTGCAACCCCGGGAGCAAGTAATACAGTGGATTTCCGACACGAGCTTTCCCCGGGAATCGCCCATCAGCCTTCGCGCCGATCAGTTGCGCGCGACCCTCAACGAGGGCGCTGTTCTCCGGGGCTTCCAAGAAGCTCCCATTACTTTTCCACCGACGTACAAATACGATCCTGGCACTCAGAATTTTGATACCAGCAGCAAACAACGCGTACCCGCATATACCGATCGTATTCTCTTCAAGGGTAAGACTCACCCTCGAACCGGCTATATTCGACGCGTTAGCCACGAGAGTACCGGCTCATCTTACAAAGATGCCATTATCGAATGCCTCGTTTACGATTCCGTTCCCAGCATATGCACATCCGATCACAAACCCGTTTGGGGCGTTTTCAAAACTACCCTCCGACCCGGCATTGACACGTGAGTTTTTCTCATATAAAGCCTGCTTCTGCCAATCGCGAATCCGTTATCCCCAACGCTTCGCTTTTTTTTTTTTTTTTTCATTTCATCGATTTATCGCACCGTCTTCCTTTTTAGAATTCCTCTTGCGGGTGGTTTGTTCAATCGTGAGGTATATCTCGAAGGAATAAAGAGACGGACGGCGGCGGCGGCAGCAGCAGCAGCAGCAGCAGCAGCATCGACTGACCATTCTGAAAATTCTACGAGCGCGTGCTCGATACAGTAATAGAAATTCCGCTTGAAAATTCATTCCCAAACGCATCTAGTCATCAGAATTATCTTTAACTATAGATTTAATTAACCCGACACAATTTGTTGATTTTTATGTAGTTTCCAGTATTTACGAGCTATTAACAATAATATTCTTTCGTATTCTTCGGATGAAAAGTAAATGATAAAGCGGCACGCGCGTCCAATCCGACAATAATTGCCAGGTAAATACGAAACGACTGAAACACCACCCGTCTCTGAATATTCTTTGCGTTTAACGCATCGATAAGGAGAATAAAAAAAAAAAAATAATGAGCAGGGTAATGCTGCTGGGTAAAAATAATAAGAAGATGGCTCACGTTAAGAAATATATTTGATTGGAATAATTTCATTCACCAACATTACTTCCTTTCAATGGCGAAACTACCCGCGTTAATGATAATGGCCATATCTGTCGAAACTATAGCTAGGCCAAAGTTAAATTATCAAAAAGTACAGTCTGAACGGTGAGAAATAATGAAATAATGTCAATTTTGTAAATCTGTCGAATATTCGCTCGCTATCCTCGCGAGAGAGAGCACCTCGTTGTTTGACGTTGACGTTGAAAACGCACACGAAGGCTACACCAGACTCGATTCCCTCTGATAACATTGAAGAAGAGAGAGAGAGAGAGATGAATCTCTCGGAACGCAAGAAAATTGAATAACCGTCCGTTTCTCATCCAATAGCGCAGCAACCGGAAAAGACAATTTTATCACTATGGATGGTCCATTGATCCAGGTTTCATGAATTTTTTATACGTGTGCGTGTGATGGTGATTAAAGGAAAAAGATGTGGCGTTATCGAAGCATGCACACTGCATACGCTCCGCTGCCGAAAATTCGTCATATTGGGGACACTTTTTTTTTTCCTCGCCAAGGAGCTGACGGAGAGATTTGACTCGGCACGCGAAACTTTTACTACATATTGAATAAGCAAATGGTTAATTTGAGAATACCGATAGGAAACGTCGTATCGTAAGAGGACTTTAAGCGAGATTAGCTCTTTTGGGGAAAATAAAACGTCTGTAAACGTGCCCGCTCCGGAGATGCATGGCGGCTGCCTTATTTAGTATAATATAATTGTACTTCAATTCTATACTAGTACTGTATTCACATTATAAAAATGAAAAAAAATCTTTCACAATTAGCATTAGCGAAGCAGTAAACGAGGCTATAACGCTAATGAACAGAAAAATCAAAGTGAAAAAATTCGGAACGATGAGAGAGAAAAAAATCAATGAAAAACGAACAAAAGTATTATCGTGTGATTGTAAAAGAAGTATACAAGTGTTGAGCCCACGCGAAAATGCGCGTCGTTACAAGACTGCTCTATATAGCGCCCCAATTGGTATGAAATAGTTGACGCTGTGATATGATAATTCATATATATATATACCGAATATAAAACGGTTTGGTAGAAAATTGTGATGAAAAAAAATAGTCTTTGTATTCCTCTTCGTTTGTTCAGCACCTGCGTGTCCATTTTTCGGCAAAAGGGACTTTGTCGGGTATTCTCGTGATGTTCTCTCGCTCAAATTTTCCCATTTTTCCGGTTTTATTACGTAAACCATCCGGCGTAACAACAACAATATATATATATATATATATATATATATATAAAATCCCAAATTTATGCCGTCATAGCAAAAGCAGCTATATAACAACAGAGCAGGTTGAGCACAAAATACCAGATTGATAAAAAAGAAAAGCGGTCATTATATTTTATAACAAAGTTTTACCTATACGACGAAAAGATGTCAATATTTCAAATTTCTTTATCCTACGGTTGTTATTAAAAAATGAAAAAAATTCATTGTAACTACGGCTGTTGAGCGCGATATTGTTCTGCTATAATAATTCTTTATTATTATCACAGTCCGTGTGCGCGCGGTTGCAAGCGCGCGTGAATTGTAGAATGTAATTGTATTGTCAAATTATTATTACATGTACACAAAAATACATTTCTGGTATTACAGGTTGAATCATTCTGATACGGGATTTTCCATTGAAATATAAAGCCACAATTTATGGAATCCTACTATATAATAAATGAACCCTTCGTAAACGCAATCTGCGCTCTTTGATTAATTATAAAACCCGCGCGATTATCCTCCAATTCAAATTTCGTGATTGCAAAATTAGAGAAACGAGGAATTTTGAACTATGTACGAGTGTAAAAATGAAAATTGATATATATCAAGAGACTGAGTAGAGTAGAGTCTCGGTTATTTTTATATTTTGTGTAAAATGGACATAAAAAAAAAACCAGTAAACTTGCGTTGCGAAATAGAGAGGAGCGCTATTGTGCATTGTCGCCGCCAAGTGTACATGCATCGTGCGTGCGACCCGACCCAGACACGACGGTGCCGACGGCGCCGCGACGGTGGTGATATCCGGAACATCGCTTCGCCGTCCGTGCGAATGAGACGACCAAGCAGCTGCTTCTGTTTCTGTACGAAAACGACGACGAAAGCCCAAGAATCTCTGTCATTCGGTTCGGATTCGGATAAAGTATCGTTGAAGCAGACTTGCTGCCTCGATATAATTATACGATTATCAAGAATCATTAAGCGTACACTCGTACCGCAAATCAAGCTTCATATTTTGCGCAGTAACCATTTTTTCTCCAAGACAAATGTGGATCGATTTTGTTATTCACGATTTCGGACTTGGAATTTCAACCTCTTCGCGAATAGGTGTCTCGAGGTTATGGAACACACGTGAATGATATTTTTGCCGTAATTATTGTATGCGGATTTTTAATGACAGTTCGCATTTAATAACGGTCATCATTATTCCTTCGAGCGATTCAATAAAATTCAACCGACGACGTCGCGTGTGTTATTGAATACAAAAACGCTATTGCGGTGTGGTGAAGCTAAACGTTAACATCAGCTATGCAATTGATATAAATACGCGCTATACTTGTTAACGCGATATGAAGAGACAAAGAAGTCAAAGAAGACAAGTTCTGGATATAAATGCCGAGCAGTCCGATTCACCTCGCAGACGTTGGCAAAGTATTTAACCATGAGTTTGGCAAAAGAAAAAAAGCATTGACTCTGCACGCTTTGTCAAATTCATATAGATTAAATAATAAAATGTTCCTCCTTTCTCTATGTTCAGACAAATATGAAGAAATTCCTACCGAGGATTGTGGGCAAAACAAAGTACCTGGTAATCCGCTCAGTAACCTTTTGGAACAATACAACTCGGATAGCGAGACCGAAGATTCGAGAAACAATGGGAAGAAACTCGATGACAAAGTCAATGATTTTCTCAAGGTTTTGTCGCGTTGATCTACCTGACGAGGCAACAAACACATTTTGATTTATCAGCTAAAAAGTCGGTTCCTATTCTTTTCTAGGAAATACAACTGATCGCTCCGGGAGTACCGCCGGTAGAAAATTTAGAAAAAAAACTAAATTCGGAGGATGGAGAAAGCGAAAAAGCAACGAATCGTTTTTCCGCAGAAGAATCTTCTATTCGTAAGCACCTTCAAAACCTGCGACACGTTAAGAATTTACGATCTTTGATATTTCCATCGCAATCGAAACGTATTGATCAAGACTTTTTTGTTATTCAGTATGGCAGGAATGCTTCGATGATTCCACAGGCTATCCCTATTATTGGCATGTTCGAACGAATGAAGTAACGTGGGAGGTGCCGGAGGAAATAAAATTGTTGAAAGAAAGGAATCAACAAGATTCCCTAAATCGTACTTCCTACAGTACTCAATGGGTCAATTTTTCTCAAAACACTTGTGAGAGACACTTGTTACGTTACATCGAAGAGATGAGCAAAGTTTGGAATATCAAAGTGTACACACATTATCGGACTAATAGATAAAAATTTCATTAATCCCATATTTATGATCATATTTAGATCCTCAACCACAAATAAATATACCCGAAGGAATGATACCGAAGGAGGTTGTAGCTAGAAATCGAAACAGACAAGTGAGTTATTTGGCAAATTCGCAACGAACGTTGAAAACTGAGCCCAATACGTCGAAAGATTCGCTGGGAATGGACGAAGAGTCGGACGACGGGTAAGGTTCTATCAAGAGCGAGGAAATGGCTGAACGTGTTTTTCATTATTCATTTCCCCCCTCCCCCGTTACCGTTGCAGGAAAATCGAAATGATAACGTCGTTCCCGAGTGACGGAAGTGAATCTGAGATGAGCGAGAATGATTCGCCGACGAAAGATCGATACCGAGAAAACAATCCGACACCCACTCAATCTTGGAAGAGTCTCATGTCAACGAATAGGAATACGGAGAATAACGCGGGGAACGGAAAAATAGGACCTGTCCTACCAGCCGGTATAGTACCGTTGGTTCACGGGCCTGAAAATTCCAGTAGAAACGACGGAGCTGGTGAAAAAAGGCCGACAAAAGAAGAGGAGGCTCGAAAGAGAAGAAAACGTGGAACGAGAGACGGCGGCGAAGAGCAAAAAACTTGGACAATTCTCGATACTGAAATCTCGTACGAAAATAATAAACTGACCCCGCATACCAAAGTATCGAACAATGCGGAATCTTCGATTTCTACCAAGAAATTGAAATTTTCTCTTGTTCCTGGTTACGCGGATGATTCAGACATGGAGGATGAAATTACGCCAAAAGTAGAAACGATACTCGAGCCTCTCTTTCCAATCGGTGATTTCTCCGAAAAGGCAGCATCCACGATAGTAACGCAAGACGGAACCGTTAAAAAAATTGAAACTAAATACACGGATTCTGGAAGCGTGAAAATATTTCAATATCATTGCACGGGTAATGATAAAGTCGACAATATCAATGACGAGAGTAGACATACGAAGGAAGAGCTTGGATCCGAGTCGCGGAGAGCCGATAATGATGAGGAGTGTTGTAGTACAACGGAGGAAACGAGAATCGTTCGAATTGAGGACGAACCCCTCCCGAAAGCCAATATATTCTTCGATAATTTGGAAACGCCGTCAAAGGCTTTTCAGAGAAAGAGAAGAATTGCATTCGATGGTACGTTGCGAAAATCAATTTATTGTTTTTAGTTCCATTCGTTCAACTACTAATTATTACGGTATTTTAGTAATACCGAGCAAGAGCAGCAGAAGCGTTGAAGCTGACAATGTAAGTAAAACTGAGGTGACGGCGGCGGCGGCGGCGGCGGCGGCGGCGGCCATGATCGCTCCCGAAATAGAGCCAGAAAATGAAATCGTAGAGGAGGAAAGTGAGGATCGGGCAGATCGAAAAACAATAATTTCGGCGACGGAAAAATTCGAGGAACCGAGTGTCGCGAAAGTGGAACAGACCGGGGCAAAGGAAAAAACTGATGACGAAATGAAGGAGCTGAGAAGAACGACGGAGACGATAATGGAAAAATTGAAATTTTTATCGGAAGGTGGTCAACCTGCTTCGGCCGTTCAAGTCATGGCGATTCAACTTCAAGTACGTAGTCGAAATTTCAAAGAGAAAAATAAACAATTTTTTCACCGACTACGACCGAGAGAGGCTGATTAGCAAGCTGATGAATTTGATTTCAGACTCTACTCGCGGCGTGGGAAGCTCGCGAGCTCCGTAACAATTATCTGGAAAATTGGCTGACCGGCACGGGGCGTGAATTGGAACGTCTGGAGGAAGCAGCTGCTCCACCGGGATGGGATTGTCAATGGGATAGGTACGGTATCCCCAGCGTAAAAGTCAATTAAAAAAAAAAAAAAAAAAAAAACAAAAAAAAACAAAAAAAACAAAAAAACAAAAAAAAACGAGATGGGGGGTCCGGGCGGGGTTGATGCGTGCGGAAGGTCAAGCGAAACCTCAACTCTATGCATTTTCTTCATCATTTTATTATCGTTTCAACGAATTAACTATCGTGCGGCGAGAATTAAGATGATTGCACAACGGAAAACATGTCGTCGTCACTGCGACGGCGGTGAAACGTGAGGTACGTGCGTGAAACGTGGGGGCTGACCTTCCTCAAAATTATTCATTCATTCCAATACTTATACATCGAACTCGCATTCAATTGCAATATTATTGCGGACCAGCCTCATCGTTGTTCCAAGATAATGTTTTCAACAAATCGACAAAACCTCAAAAAGCCTATTTTTCTCTTATTTCGCGGGCGCGCGAGGGGGGAGGGCGGGGGGGGCTTGCAAAATACACATTCCGCAGGGACAATTGTTCGACGAACGATTCGTCTCGTGGCGTTACCCGTTTTGCAAAAGCAAAATCATCCGCGGGGAGGAACGGTTTGTATGTGAGAACTGATTATTCCTTGATACTTTTGTTGAAATTTCATGATTTATACTTTGTCTTAGTGTTATAGGTATGACGGGGAAGCGAAACTGATTTCAGTCGATGCTGATCGCGAGGAACACGAGAAAAGCTCAAAAACCATTGAATATAGATATAATAGTGGATTGACATGTTCAAGTTTCGCGATATTCAACGTTTCGCTCTATATTTATAATCTCGATGCTCTAAAAATACAAAAGGGTCATCATTGAATGCATACGAATCTTTCACAAACGGACAATCGGAATCAGCTACCTTGAAAATTGAAGAAAAGAGAGAAAGAGTGAGAGAGAGAGAGAGAACAAACAAATATGCAATGAAAAGAAAAAGAAAACTATAAACGACAAACAAATCCGTGATCAATCGTATAACGGAAAAATCTAAAAAAAAAATGATTCCTATTGTCGATGATCCAATGGTTTCTTGTGTCGAATAAGATCCGTCATCCGTTGGTACATTTTTCTTACGTATAAATAATTTTTTAGTATGAATTTCGAAAGGTAGAAAAAAAAAACAACCGAGACTACAGGTAGGGATGCAAAATATGGTTCACATAAACTAGTGTTAAAGCGTATTAATTGAAGAAAAAAAAATGAAGACAATTTTCACCGAGTGGTAACTGAGAGATGTTGCGTCGAGGAGGGTAGGAAAAATGAATCTAAAGTGACGAAATGTCGAAAGTGTGACGCTAAAGAAAATCAGTCAATTCTCTTTGTTCTCATTTTTTGATGTTTTCTTTTGGGGGTGGGGGCGGCGGCATGATTCTAGGTCGCATAAACGCTACTTCTATCGAAACTCAATGAGCGGCGATGCTCAATGGACTTATCCGGAGGCTGATGTTATCGGTGGTACCGAAGAAATGGAATTGTGCACAACGCCACCACCTCAGGGACAGGAGGAGCCGTGTATAATAGGTAAGTAAGTCTCTCGCCCAGTGCGATTCGAATATAATGTAAATAATCGTCGATTGTTCGACGAACAGTTTTCACCGCTACCATCTGATCGTAGAGTCAGATCAATCGGTCAAAGATCAGCAAATAACATCAGCAGCAGCTTCAGTACCACCGATGAGAAACAGCGAACTATTGAAAGAGGAATTATTAGACGGTAACAAAATGAAGGAACGAAACCAAGTCGCTGTGCCACCACCGCCGCCTCCTCAAATTTCAAGTCCCAGTCCTCCACCTCCCCCGAGAATATACGCCGAAGATATGAGAAAAGGGAAAAGAAGAAGAGGCGGCTCTGGCTGTGGCTCTGGCTGTGGCTCTGGCTGTGGCTCTGGCACCGGCACCGGTAGTGTCCAAGAAACTATTTCAGAATCGAAGAAAGAAAAATGCACTACCGGTAAATATTTGTATCTGGGATTTGTCAATAATTTGTTTTCGTTTTTTCCTTACAATTGAAAATATCGCACCGAATAGAAATCAATGGAGCATCGGATGAAGCGGAAAATGAAGAAAAAGAAAGTTTGGTGAATCCACCGCTTCCACCTTCACCAAGGAAATTGAGTAAACCACCGTTACCACCTCATCCGCCAACCCCGGTACCAAACCCTCCGAATAACGAGCCCTTGCCGCCCGGTGTCGATCCACCGGACATGCCATTCGCGATAGCCGCTCGTTCCATCGAGTCAACCATGTTGTATACACCTGCAGCAGCCCCCCCACAAACAACCAATCCAATTTATACAGCTACGATCGGTGATCCAACGATTCTTGGTCATCATACCGCCGCCGCTCTCATGCAGGGACAACTTATGCATTATCCTACTTATCATCAACATTTGCACAACGTTAGTCGCAATCTCACATTATTTATTAATATTGAAATTATTATCTTCGTTGTGTCGGCACGATGGATGTGCGACACACAGACTCGCTCAACACCGCTCGTTTTATAATGTTGGGTGTAACATATTTTTTAAAATGCTTTCAGCAAGCCTTAATAGCCGCTGCAAATAGATTAACGGGCCAGGAAGCGGTACAATTTATGGTGGATTATGGTCAAGTGTATACGAACACGCGGGTTATTGCAAAACCACCGATAAAGAGTCATAAGGAAACTCTGGGTTTGGCAATCGATTCGTTTTACAATGATATTGCATCGATGGAAAAAGCTATCAGGAGCAGCAGTGATCTTGAGACTGATCAAATCTTACCGATTGAACCGATTCCGTTAACGATACCGCAGCAGCTGCAGCAAATTCAACCTGCCTCCGAAATCGACCAACAACCACCACCACCACCACCACCGCCACCGCCACCACCTATCCTCACCGATTCTGTTTTAAAGGAACGAAAAAAAAAGAAGGTAAAAGAGGCAAACAAACAGGCGAGATACTTTCACCTCCGATCCTTGTTTAATGTGAATATATATATATATATATATATATATATTATTATTATTATTATTATTAATTTAACCAATTTTCTATTACTTCAGACTAAACTGGGCATAAGCAAGAAACAGAAGGAAGTCTCCACTATGGTCGCAAAATGGCAAAAGGCTCAACATTACGAGGACAATGATTGACATTCGTGCATTCGCGCATTTTATAATCAACGATAGAATGAAAAACACAATTATTCGCTCGCTATATTCTTTTACTCTCTTTTAAAATATTTGCCAATGTATGGACAATGTCACCCTGTCACTCCGCGCTGAAACATATATTCGATGACAAATATTCAACAGTCACGTAATTCGTACTGTGTATTCGACGAGTACTCGAAAACCTTTGGTAATAGTAAAGACAAAAAAAAAAAAAGTACGTTTCGTAAGTATTCTTCAACCCCGTAACTGTTCATCATAACGCATTTCCATCATTTATTTTGATAAAGATTTTACCATTTACATGTATTTATCGGATCTTAAAAAATTACCTGCAATACAGGATGCGCGGAATAATAATGGTTCGTAGTTTCATCCACATCCCACCAAAGTTTTCCCCAGTGTACATGGAATTAAATAGAATCACACGTTCGTTTTTGAGATGGAACACACTTGATTTGAAACTTTCAATAAATTTCCCATTACCAAAGAATCTCACGATATGGTTGGTTATATTTAAGAAACTCGGAGAAAAGAGATGAGATGTTGCGTATGAATCAATAAGTCAGATTTATTGATACAACGTAAATATAAAGCATGATGGAATTAAGCGACAAGAGCACTGGCGGTTGAGCTCTCATATTTCCAGTTGGGTGCAAGAGAGCCCTTGGATTTGTAATAGCGACCGAGCCTATGGATTCTTGATTCAACAAGAATCAAACGGAATTTGCTGTCTGTGTCCTTGCGATTACGTTCCAAATGCTTGCGTATCTTGACCGCTTTCTTGATCAGGTAATAGAGATCTTCGGGTAGATCAGGGGCAAGTCCCATGCTCTTGACAATCCTGAGGATTTTGTTCCCTGTGCGAAAACGAACTTGAGCGACGCCATGAGAGTCACGAAGAACAACACCTGAAAAATTCATGACGGAGTTTGTTTGTTGCTGTTGGGTTATAAAAAATTTATGGAAAAACGACACAACATCGTTGCAAGATTCACTCAACTCACCGATTTGCGACGGGGTATGACCTTTTTTTGCCAATTTAAAAATAAGATCTTTACAATCGTCGGGCGTAAGTTTCAGCCAAGTCGGTACGCTCCGTCTGTATGGAAGCGCAGACTGGGATATACCCTTTCTGAAAAATAAAGTTTTAGATTTGTACATGGCGTGAAAAAATCGAAAATTCTGCATCGTTCGACTATGATGTATGTGTGCATGTATTCATGAATATACAATCTTCGCATCAGACATTTGTATCAGTTAGAAGTGAGGTTAGAAAGAAGATATTTGCGTAACGGCAAAAGAAATGTATGAAGAAAAAAAAAACACTGGTACTAAATTGAAATATTGTTCGTTCCAATAACTAGTGGGTACCAGAAGTGAATGGAATTAGAAATTTAGGCGTTACGAGATGGCAGATACAAATGACGCATGGCGAACTCTAATCCACGTTATCATTTGAATTGACAATCACCTTTTCGGTCGGTGCAAAACCAGGGATAATTGTTTAACTGGTTGATGAAAAAGGTGGTTATTTTAGTTAAATGATATTTGGCTGAATATTTTATTGTTAAGTGATAGTAAATCAATAAATTGTTACCCCGGAGCGTGCATACGACCCATGACGATGAGTTATTCTCTTCCAAAAGACACTGGCGTGCCGTTGGCTGCTACAGGAAATAAGAACAAGATGGCCGCCTCCTTTAAGCGTGTGCACACTTCCGGAGGACGACGTCGACATCGCGCGCGCGCGGAGGACATGCAGACGCGGGAAATAAAGTCAAATTACATTTATTTTTAATAAAATAGATTTCATTTACTTTTCCAACAACGAATAATTAAATGACGATGTAGGAAAGATTGACGAATCGTATACGCGAGCCATATACTATACGGTTGTTTCAAACGTTTAGGAAAAATGCGTCGACTCAAAATTTGAAAAAAAATCTTATATTCGAAAAAGCCCGGCGGTCGTGCGGTGCGAATCACTTTCAGTTTCCGGTATGTATCATTCCTCCCCCCCCTCCCCCCCCCCCCCCCCCCCCGCCGTTCGAAGAAGAAAAATATAGCAAACGTATAAAGAAAAAAACAAAATAGACTAAGAAAAAAGTATATATATTTTAGTAATCGATCAATTATCATCGGAAACAACACACACACGCACACGACAATCATCGCAGCATCGATTACGAATGATGACACAACACATGAGAATAAGAAATTGAGAAAAAAATATTATCACGTTTCATCGTATAGAAAAGATTATTAAGCAACATCATAGAGACCATTGTAAACATTGATTTTTTTTATTGGCCATGTCAACTTTTTATCGAATCGTTAAGGTATTCAATGAAAAATCATTATAGATTTTCTTTTAACCTAACTAAAAATCTAGCAACATATATATGTACAGCATACTACGTATGTATATGTCGAGTGGTCGAGTGGAACAAAATTATATTCTTGACAAATAACCGCGCGGCCCGATTAAGTGAAAAAAAAAATTTGCATCATTCGTTGTTGTACATCGGATGGCATTGAGGCTTTGATAATAGTATATATATATATATATATATATATCTGTTTCAGAGTGCCAATATAATTTGGAACATACAAGTATATTTTGTTCGAATCTGAGAAGAATGTCAAGAGACGGTGGGAAACAGCTATCAAAAGGGAAATCTAAGAAAAGAAGGCATATGTGCGTTATGGACACTGATAGCAGCGACGACGGCGATGCTCCGGACTTGAATCCAAGAAGAAAGCCAAGAATAATAGTAAGAATTGTGCATTCATTGAATAGGTAAAATGATGTAGTTTCTGAAGCAAGTTCGCTCAAGTTTCAAATTTAGATCTTGAGATAATTACAATAATATAAAAACAATTATGCATTGCTGCTAAAGCAAAATAACACATATCGGTATTACATCATTATGTTATCCCGTGTGACTCTGTGCCTTTTACCGGAGAGCTCTGACTAATATTCGTGTTAACAAAATTCAATTATTCTCACAGAAAACAATGAATGAGTCGGATGAAAAAGATAAAGCAGGAAGCAGAGTTTTGGAAGTAGCCGGTTCTTCTGAAAACGGTATCTATAATGCAATATTGTTGAGAAAATATCAAACAGGAGAATTGTAGAATAATTCTTGGAGTTGTCAGGGAATAAAGGCTGAGGGGAGAATATAAGGTGCAACAAATTCTTGAAACATGAAAATGTAGACGATGAACTCATGAAATTCGGAATCTCTGGGTTCGTCCGATTCAATTGGTCAAAAAAAATTGTTGGACATAGTTACAGCTTGTACTGTGAAGACTGATGAGGTTGAAGGCAGCAAGGAGAAAGATGACAACAAAGATGATCGATCGATCGAGCACTGCCCGATTTGTTGGCTTCCGTTCAAGCAACAGGAAGTGGCTATTCCGACGACCTGTGATCATTCCTTTTGTCTACAATGTATTTTAAAATGGACCGCTCATTCGAACACATGCCCCATGGATCGTCAGGCATTCGATATGATCGATGTTTACGAGAGTTATGGTAGTGAAACAACGCGACAGATGCCGGTCCCAATTAAAAGTTGTCTGCCTAAAATGCTTACAGCGGATGAGGATGTCCGTGACGACCCCTTCTTCATCATCCACTCAAATTCCAGTTCATCCGAAATGGATCTCGTGAGTTCGGATTTCGAACTGTTTTACGATTCATCGATTCACAGTTATTCGATCTCCGAGGCTACCGATGATGATTCACCGATGAGCGGCGATAGCGAACGGGATCCGTCCCCGAATAATGATAATCGTTGCAGCATTGATTCTTTCTCTACTACTACAACGTCTACGGAGGAGGAAGAGGAGGAGGAGGAGGAGGAGGAGGAGCAGGAGGAGGAGCAGGAGAGGGAAGATTTTCCACTGTTTTTCGAACAGACTCCATCTGATTGCGAATATTTCAGCGCTATGCGAGATACCTTTGAGGAACGCGCATCGTCCACCTCTCCGTCCCAATATGAATATTCTCCTAGTCGATGCGATTATTCAAATGACTTTATCTCGGATGGATTTTTAACCACCCCACCTCATCAATTGATTGCGTTAAGACAATACAATTTCTCCAACTCGCCCAATTCCTCAACTTCATCGACAGATTTGTCCTAGCTCTCCATGCCCTTGGCTGCCGTTGCCACCACGACCCCTCCCTCCCTCCCTCCTCCTCCTCCGCGTCTTATTGATAAACGTTCTGTTTTTAGAATTGTGGGGGGAGGAGAGTTGATTGTGCAGATGAATAAGTTTTGCTTGAAAGAAAAAACAAACACTGTTATTTAATCGTTTTACCACATGATCGACACACAATTTGAGATAAAAAGATGAAGTCATTCAAAAAGTGATGGAATAAACTTTCGGAAGGAACATCTCGCAGCCAAAAGTATCAATAAAATTTTGTTTATTGCGATCGAATCCTCCATCCAATAAAATCGAAGCTTTCGAAATAATCGAACGAAAAAGATCAATTAATAGTTTGAATCGGAATAAGTGAGTTTTTGCATTATGGGAGAAGTTTATTTTTCGTATGTTGATGCCTTTCAGAATTAACAAGCATTGTATATCGCTTAATTTCCCATAATGAGAGTTTAATAAAGAAGAAAAACTAATAAAACGATTTTTACAATACATATTTGATGGCAATAGTGATTATTCGTTGAGAAATATTCGTATAAAAATAAGGTGCGGGCGGAGAAAATTTTCAAACGGAATAACTTCTCCCGCCGTTTCAGGAGTGGTTCAAGTTCGTGACTAAACGGATTTGGCACTCTTCCGTTTCCTGTTCTTTTTTTCACTATCCCCTCCCCAACGGTTATGGTCCTAGAAGGATTTGAGAATTCTCAAACACGGGAGACACGAGTGGTTATCTCTGAAATTCAACTCATCATGAAGCACGAATAATAGACAAAATAGCATATAAAAAATAACTCCGCTCGAAAAGGTTATTTTTCCGTTAGACGATACTACTACTACACGTTCGGCGGCAGGGAAAGCAAAAAAACTATTTCATTTCGGTATATACACCATCTTGGAAACTCATCGCGGAGCGAGAGAGAGGAGAAAGCGTGTGTTGCTTCACTACTAGCGAACATGGTGGCGTGAAATAGCGCAACGTCGCAACTAGCGTCGGCGACGAGAAAAGTGTCCCAAGATGTCCGCAGATTTGCGATAGGAAGAAGCGCGTACCCCCCGTAAATAAAAATCTCGGCTGTCAATATTTTTTTTTATCATTCAAGCTATTTAAGTTAATTCGGGTTTCTCGCGTCGTTGAATATAAAAGGACTTGAAGGTATGCAGTCCTTCGAAACATTGTCGGGTGATTGATTTTTCCATCATCAAGCGGATCTATCGTCGATTTTTTCTCTCATCTTCTCGACTGTATATTTTTGTGCTCGCGTATGTGCCTTCAAATTGTGTGTTCCCAAGCGGCAAGAAGATCGAGACCACTGGTGCTCGGAAGCTTCTCTTCTGTGAAAAAATACAATTGTACTACAACGCTCCCCGCGTCATCTTTCGTTTCATCTATGTTATATAGATCTTTTCGTGAACAAAAATATTATTTTTTTTTTCGTCACTTTCTTTCGTATACTTTCTTATATCGGTACTCGAGATTGAAGCTGCTAAAGTCTACAGACTTAACCGTTCGTTGAGGCTCGTCATCGGTGTAAACTACTCGATATATTTCGTGTTTGTAGTACTTAAAATATATATATATATATATATATGTGTGTGTGTGTGTGTGTGTGTGCGTGTGTGCGCCCACCGTTTTCTCCATTGGCAAAATTTCGAGTCTCGATAATTAGTATACAATGTCGTTTCGTAATTTTCTTTTCACTTTGAAGCAAGCTATAACTCAAATGTTGAAAATATTTTGCTTATACATCGGGCTGTGTCTAATTTCTTCCTGTTTCTGTCAATAGACGAGCTATAGAAATGTAAATCGCGTGACGTTCGATTCGATCTAATCACCAAAATGTCCAGCGACGGAGATTTACCACCTCAGCCACCAAAAAGAAGACGACTTGCTATTTTGGACAGTGACAGCAGCGGAGGATCCGGCGTAGCTAGAGCACACAGAAAACGTCGTGTTTTCGTAGGGCAATGTTTTTTTTTTTCTTTCCAATTTTACAAGTATCACAATACATGGAAATACACAGAGATAACGGATCAATTTTTCAGAGAGTCTTCAGCGATCCGGATAGTACGGAAGACGACGACGACGACGTAGTACCAAAACCTGTAAATCGTAGAAAAAATTATGTAAGTCGTTGATAACGGCAAGAACATAAATGATAATAGAGCCGATACTAAGAACAGCGGATGAGTTTACATTAAAATATTTTCAGAGAGTTATCAGCGACAACGAAGCGAGTTACAGCGATGATTCGGACACAGAAGATTATTCTCGAAGCGGCAAGTTTCACCATGGTATTTTGGTATTTTGAGACATGTATAATAATTGGAAAGATAGAAATAACGGGCGTGTTTTGTGCGCGCAGGCGAGGAAAGTACGAGTTCGGAATGGCAATCGGATTGGGAAAGTGCGTCGGATGATTCGGAGGAAGAGGAGCAGCGTCTCGGACGGCGTTACGAATCATCGAAATCGTTGAAGAAGAGGAAGAAAGAGAAGGAAGAGAGGCTAGAAGAGGGGGAGGGGGGAACGGCGGTGGCAGCTGGTCTCGATTCGGACGCGAGCGACGGACAATCAGAAAAATGTCCTATATGTCTTTTGGCATTCGGTAAACAACGCGTCGCAACTCCCTCTTGTTGCGAGCATTGCTTCTGTCTTTTGTGCCTCATGGAATGGAGCAAAAATATAAACACCTGTCCTGTCGATCGTCAGGTTTTCACTTCGCTCCATGTTCGAGATAAATTGGGTGGCAAGGTAAGTAACGGAGCAACCCTCGTTCGCGTATATTCGAAAACTTGTTGCTAATACTGCGAGTACGTGCCACTTTGGAATAGGACTCGTAGTATTGAAATCAGATTTTTGAATACGGCTATAATTTTATTGCACACTCGGTAATCTAAACGAGCAAAGAAAGAATATTCGTTTTGATACAGGTGAAGCGACAAATACCCGTTGAAATGAAGTCGAATATCGAAGAACTTGTACAGGAAGATCCTACTTATTGCGAAGTTTGTCATCAGTGCGATCGCGAGGACCGTATGTTGCTCTGCGACGGTTGCGATCTTGGTTATCATCTCGAGTGTCTAAATCCACCGATGCACCAAGTACCAATGGACGAGTGGTATTGTCCGGATTGTTCTCGCAACAGTCAGGACGACGCGGAAGTAGTGAGCACTCTCTCTCTCTCTCTCTCTCTTTTTTTCTATTATATTATTATTTCCATTGAATCGACTTATTCTCGTTGGGAATTGTTCACAGGTTGATATCGATCTCGATGAAATATCGGATTTGATGGCCGAAGCTCGTGGTCTCGGTTTGTCTTATGGTCGTACGCGTACGGGTATACCTAACGAAGCAACGTCAAATTTTGGGCCTCATCGTATGATACCGCGAACTCGTCAAACGGAGCGTGTAAGGGCAAATATTCGGGCAGATCGAGATCGTACTCGCGAAGCTCGTCAATCCTACCGTAATGGCGATGGTGAGGCAAGATTCGATCCCGAACAACCCTCGACTTCGTCTTCCGGTATGGATTCGATTTCAGAAAACGGTCGTAGTACTACGGAAACGCGAACAAGAACGATGTTCGGAGAAGCGAGTAGCGGTAGGAGGAATATTATGGATATGGGTATGCCGACTTCATCTCGGAGCAGTCGTCGCTCGATTAAAAGTACGCGTAAATCGAAGAAACGAAAACGCAGAGTTACGGAGATACCGTCGGGGAACGAGCGAATGGTCCGTCGAGTACGTATTCGCGAGTTCAACGACGACGGTGAGGAACATGAAATCGTCACATACGTTAACGTTGCTCCAGTATCCACCAAGAGACGGAAGAAACGAGGCAAGAAATCGCGCAAGGTATAATCACTCATCCATCAAAAAAAAAAAAAAAAAAAAACCAAACTAATGAAAATAAACAACAAGAATAATAAACGAATAGCAAACATATCCCAAAATGCAACAACATAATGATATTGCATTCGATCATCACTCTTTCAAAGTCAATATGAGATTTTCTAAGAAATGAGATTCGTTATTTTAATCGATAATGGAAAAGAAATGAACAAGATACGCTGTAAATTAATAACAATATTAAGTACAGTCCAGAAAGTTTTGCCACTATCATCATTCTTTCCGATACGCACGCGCGCGCCCACACACACACACACACGCACACCCAGCACCTCGGTCCAAAGTTCACCTCATACTTGGCCAATCGAGCACTCGAGATTGCGTGCGCGTGTGTGCGTTTGCATTTTTTCCATTTTCAACGCCGACAGCAATTTTCAAACGAATCGTATTTATTTATTTATTTATTTATTCGACTTTTTGTTTTTTTTTTTGGTCTATGTAACGAATCCCACTGTTCTCCTATTTGTACCAATAAAAACGTATTCGTCAATAGATGAATTATTTCTTACTTTTTTCGGGCAACGATCTTAGCTCGCAATATTAAAACTCCTCTCGTGTTTCCGGGTTTTTCTCTCTCATACGTTCGACAAGCTTTACGGGCGAATTGTTTGTGCCAATTCGGAGATGAGATGATGCTCAGTTCGGGGTAAAAATGGTTCAGATTCGGGACAGAAAAAACTGATACCACGTCGTCGTATCGCGCAACACTTTCAAATTCCCGATGCTCGTCACTTTAGTATCTTTGTACTTATAATTATTCTATTGAAATATTTTTATTCCATTCAGAAGCGAAAAGTAAAACGCGCCCGCACCGTGTCCTCGATGGCAGCAGCAATGAGCACGGTAAAAAAACGTTTGGCGAATACCTTAGGAATAATTACGCCGAGCGGACGTCATGATCTAGCCGGTCCTAGGGTGAAAGTGCGCAAAGAACGGAGCGAGCGTGGTGATTTAAATGATTCGAGATTCCGTGCTGGAATCACTCAAGTCAGTATTCTTGGTAACAACCTCGGCCTCGACTACAGCCCACCAGGGTAAGTTTATTTAAATTCCACTTTTCCAAATGCGATAGAAAACTTGAAACTCGTCAAATATTACGACAAATTAATGTTTAACTCAACTGTTGTCGTGACGCATAGGTCGGACGAAGAGATCGATGACAGAGGAATATCGGGGAATGGCCCGATAATCGGTGCGCATCGTCGTTCGGCGTTGTTATCGACGAGACGTCGCGTTGCTCTCAAAGGAATCATTGAAGAAAATCCAATGGGCAACGGTGGTGATATTGTTAGTGGCGGTGGTAATGGTGTCGGTCGTGGTGCCGGCGGTTACGGTGGCGGGTGTTGTTCCGACATGAGAAAAACGGAGACGACGACATCGAGGACGAGCGATTCCCCTATTATAATCGATCTTATTGGTACGATTATCGAGAGTCAAGAATTGTGGCATTCGCGAAGAAAAACGGATGTTACGCTTAAAGCCGACGGAACGTTGGTGATCGAGTCGAAAAATCATGAAAACTCGCATAGCATAAACAACAACGAAAGTCCAGTGAAGAAGAAAGATGTGACGTTGCCGATGTTGAACAGTGAACCACCGCTCGAGCTGTCTGGCGTCAGTCCGAACGCCATAATTCAAGCACCCATGTACAGTAATCCACGCGGCGGCGGAAGCGGAGGAGGTGGAGGAGGAGGAGGTGGTGGAGGGGGAGGGGGTGGTAACAGAGGAAATTTCCGAGGTGGTTATCGGGATGGTTCGCGACATAGTCAAGGCAGTAATCAAAGTGGTAGTTACGGTGGGCGTGATTCGTACGCGGGTGGTGGAAGGCACAGTTACGGGGGTACGGGAGGAATGCGCGACAATTTTGCCAACCGAGAATTTGGAGCGATCGCAAATTACAATCAAAACTTTGAATTCCGTGGAGCCGGCCCTTTTGGTGGTGGTGGCACGCCACCATTTAGAAATCGTAATCCACAGCATTTTCGAGCGGAAAGACTCCGTCCGCCCTCGATGTCCGAGAGACCGCCGATATTCTCATCACCAATGGATCCGATTAATCACGAACGGCCGCCGCATCTACCGGGTTTTCCTCATCACAATCGTTTTACCGGTCCGAGACTGGGTTTAGGACCGCCACCGGGTCCACCACCGGGACCACCACCCGGGACGCATTCAAATATGCCGGGTTCGCTTATTACGAGACCTCCACCTCCGCCTCCACCACCGTCACCGGGCGGCGTCGTCCCCGCCGCTGCCGTCGTTAACAGCACCAGCACTAACACCATCACCACCACCACCGCCACCACCACCATCACCACCATCACCGCCACCACCGCCACCGCAACCGCCGGTACGACCGCCACCACCGCTATTACCAACCTATTACACATCGTCGAGCCAACTAAGGACTTCCGTCAGGATTTTCATACTCCGCCACCGCGAAGCAACAATCACGAAGCAACAGCTTTTGCTTCGCAGTTGCAACAATCGCCTCCGCCGCCTCCGTCAACTGGAAATACAGCGAGCGCTGACCCAACGACTCCGGAGCATCCCGACTCCCGAGAGGAGGATGATTGTGATATATATTGCGACATCGAGACCGGTAACAAATCTGACGACGATCAATTTCCCGAAAAACAACCATTGGCCCGTGAGAACGACGACGGGGGTGGTTCGATCGCGCTTCTACCCCCTCCTGAGCCACCCTCCGGCCTTCTTGATTTCGAGGATAACTCCAAAAGCGATAAGGACAATGACAGCGATCAAGATCTCGTGATCGACGATACTCCGCTCAAAGACGAACGGGTTTTGTTGTCGGGTGGTGGTCAACGATGCGACGACAAGTACGATCCTTTTGCTGCTGACAGCGACACAAACGAGGAGGAAGACGACGAGAACGAGAAGGACCCGGGGAAAAACAGTGTTGGAGAAAAGCTTGAAAAAGAGAAGAAAAAAAAGAAAAAATGCCCCGATGAAAGCGGCAGCAGTGGAGTTTTGAATCCGCCACCTTTGCCCCCCATATTTCCCGGCGCAACCAATCTCCGGCGTGACAAATCTGGGTCGAATCCTCTTTTGCGGTTGACCGCTTACGACGTTGGCGAAGATGAAGAGGAGGAAGAAGAAGAAGAAGAGGAAGAGGAGGAGAAGATGAAGATGAAGGAAAAGAATGATAGCAACGACATAGGCAAAGACAAGGAAAAAAATGGTGACCGTGAGGGCAACGGCGGTGGCGGTGATGACGACGATGACGACGGTGTTGATTCGCAGAACGACTGTCCCAACTTTTCAATCTACTCCTCGGAAACAATCGACGTTGCTAGACACACCGAACAACAATTGTCTCAACAGATCGGGCCGCTTGAGCCACCCCCCCTGCCTCCCGATATGCCGGACGACGACGATGTGATCGTCGGTGACGTGCAGAGCTGCGATCTCGCTGATATTCCCGAGCCCTCCGATCCATACGTCGAAGCCTTGAGAAAAGAGAGACAGACCCTCAGTCGTATACCACCGAAAAAAATCTCTAACGATTCCCGTGGAAAGATAACCTTTAAAATTGGTAATAAATTCAAGCTTAACAACAAACTGAGCAATCTTTACGACGAGCTCGATGAAAATATTCAGGTCTCGATAGAGCAGGAAAAAGAGATCGAGGAAAAGAGAAAAATCTTACGACCGAGCGCACCGGAGGATAGTACTGAAAAGAGAAGGGATGTCGACAACGCGAACAAGGAAGATGAAATATGCCGTACGAGCGATAATAAGGCCACTACTAGGTCCGAAACGAAGGGAAGGTCGAGCGAGGAGGAGGAGGAGGAGGATGCAACGGGAAGAGGTTTAAAAAACAAGTGGTTGTTTGAAAAAAATGATGGAAAGAAAAAGGACGATATAACGAATTGGACAGCGGTGGCAACAACTCCGGCGGCCGAACAATCGAGCAACACAAAAGTTGACAGGAAAGAAGACGAAGAGACGGATAATCGAATCAATGCCGGGGAAATTTCAACGAGCGAAGAACGCGACCATAAGAATCGAACTGAACCGGACGATTGTTTGGCCATGTCGACCATAGATCTCACCGAAAAGAGTTCCGATACGATAATCTCCATAGCGGAAAGCGTACCGCCACAGAGCGCAATGTCGCCGAGAAAGCATCGCTCGAGTCAACAACACAGCCGACACCATCGAGGTCTCTCGAGTCCAATCAACGACAAAGAAAAAACACAAACGACGAGACAATGGAAATCGTTGGCTTGCGAAGGACGATCGAGCGAGGAAGATGAAAAATTACGAGGATATCAAAGCGACGAGGATGGTAACGATTTGGCGAGAAGGAGCGTCGCCGCTGATGCCGATACCGGTATAAACAGTCGAATAAGGAAAATTCGTAAATTACGGAAACGTTCGAGTCGCTTAGACAGATCGTCTCGCAGTGAACACAGCGATACGGAGGATGAGGAAGAGGAGGAAGGAGAACGCAGCAGTGAAAACGAAGAAGGCGGTGGTGGTGGGGGTGGTGGTAGTAGTAGTAGTAGTAGTAGTAGTAGTACGAAAAAGAATCGAGCGAAAGATTCGTGTTCGAGCAGTTTGGATCGTAATCGAGCAGGTGCGAGTTCCTCGTTCGACGTCGACGACGAAACAGAAAATTTTCCACTAGAAAAAGAGGAGGGAATCGTCGTGGTTGTTGGAGATTCAAAAGAAAAAGGAAACGAAGAAAACGGGGATGGTTGGGAATCGGAGGGTGCTTATACGCCTTGTAAGGATGAAAGGCCGATCAGAGAACAGCAGCAGCAGCAGCAGCAGCAGCAGCAGCAGCAGCAGCAGCAGCAGCAGCAGCAGTATGAGCATCTGCAACAACAGCGGGAAAAGGTAGCTGCTCCGTCCTTGTCTCCTTTTGAGAGCGGTTTGGAGCCGATTACCCCGCCAAAGGATCGTTCAAACGATGATCTCGACGTATGTCGGACCCCCGTGGGTTACGCTGGTCTTGGTACCGAAGCAATTTCCGAAACCGACGAGGCCATGAACTTTGAGGACGAACTGACGTTGCTCAGTTTGCGGAAAGAGAAAGAAATGGAAGAGGGCGAGATTACCGAGGACGGCAAATTATTATCCAAGAAACATTCGGCCGGGAAATCCGCAGACAGCGAGGACGCCAAGCGGAAGAGAAATAAAAAAGAGAAGAAGGAAAAGAGCAAAGAGTCAGAAAAGAACAAAGAAAATATAGCGTCGGAAAATCAAGTAGCTTGGAAGAAAATATCAAAGAGCACCAGGGATCGGCAATATCGGGACAAGGACAAACGTTCGAGATCGCGCGAACGTGACAAGAATAAGCCAAAGAAAAAATTCAAGGGATCCGCAGGAGGGACGGGGACGACGAGTACGACGACGGTGATACCGGGAAGTACGGGAACGGGAACGGGAACAACGAGCGGCAGGAAAAAAGAAAAAAGGAAAGAACTCGCTCGTTACGACGTAAGGAAAATCGTGGCGGAAAAGCCAGCGAGGCCGCGGAAAGACGAGTACGGGCGCGACATACGGGATTACTCGCGGAGCAAGTCACGCGGTTCTCGTAGCTTATCCCGTCAGCCGAGCCTCCTGTCGAGGGACCGTCGCTCGCGTTCGTACTCGCGGATCCGCTCGAGATCGCGCACAAGATCCCGGCAACGCCGCTCTTCGTGGTCTCGGGATCGTAGGTCGGTGTCCAAGGGACGAAGATCTTTTTCGAGAAGGCGCTCCGTTTCACGGACGACGAGACGGAACAACAAACGTTCAATTACACCGAGACGATCGTTTTCGAAGAGACGCTCGATATCGCGCAGGCGGGGTAGCTCAAAGTCACCGGTAAACCGACGGAGACGTTCGCTTTCCGGCAGGCGTCGGCGTAGATCATCCTCGAGGAAGCATCGTTCGCGCTCCCGCGAAAAGAGAAAAGACAAAACAAAGGGGAAACACAAATCGCGAAGTCGTTCCCGAATACGAAAGCGCACGCGTTCGAAAACTCCAACGAGCAAGCGATTGAGCTCCAAGTCACGGGACAAGAAACACACCAAGAGAAAAATCCAACATAGCCGATCGCGCTCGAAGCATCGCTCTTTATCGAGAGAACGGGATCGTAATAGAAATTGGAACGCGGCGAATGAAAAGCAAATGGAGAGGGATCGCAATTTTTCACGAGAAAAAGATGTTAATCGCGAATCATGGAGCGCTCAATGGACTCCCTCTTGGTCGAGATCCAATTCCCCGATCGTTAATCAACATCAAGATTTGGGTGTGCACGCGACGTCGTGGTCACCACCCGTCGCTCTCGACGGCTCCAACGTTCCGCCCAAAAATCTCACCGTTATACTCACCAATAAAGAAGCGGTTAAGAAGAAAAAGAAAGAAAAAAGGAAAGAGAGTAAGAAAGGACGCGGCGGTGGCGAAACGGAGAGACGGAAAAAGACAAAACGAACCAAAACACCGCCACCCTCGAAAGAAGTTTTTGCCAGCGGTGATAACATATTGGTAAGCGTGTGTTTCAATAAAGATAATGAAACATCGATGGCCACGGGCTTGCCGGAATTGCCCGAAACGATACCGTTGTTGACAACGAGCAAACGACGCAGACGAGAACCACCGATACAATCTATCGAGCCCCCTAAAAAACCCAAGAGAGATCGAACGAAAGAAAAACGTGCCAAGTCACCCAAACAGCCGGCTTGTAGTAGCGGTGCTCCCGGTGGTGCTCCCAGCGGAGCTAAGAAGGAGAGAAAGAAAAAATCCAAAGCGGCTGAAATCGCAGCAACGAAAAAGCCAGTTGCGGTAATCGATCTCGATCAATCACCCTTTCGCGAGCAAACACCTTCGCCTCGGGACGTTATCGTTCTCAGCGACGATGATGACAAGCTGGTACAACAAATGGCTACACCGGAACAACATTCTTGTTCGGCCATTCCCCACGAGCATGATCAATTCGTCGTTTCGCAAGGCCCGAAAACTCCTCCCGAGCCACAAAATAAATTTTCCATACCAGGTAACAAAGTTAATAATCTTCGATCATCCTTGATGAATCCATTACTCGAGAGAGGGAAACAAGGAGGAGGGGGAGGAGGAGGAGGCGGCGGCGGCGGCGGTGGTGGTGGTGGTGGTGGTGGTGGTGGTGGTAGTGGCGGCGGTGGCGGCGGCGGCGGCGGCGGCGGAGGAGGAGGAGGGGAACAAAAGAGTGGAAAGGAGCAAAGGGAAGAACTGGAGGAAGAGGAGGAGGAGGATGAGGAGGCAGTGGCGGTAGAGGAGGAAGAAGAAGAAGAGGACGGTGAAGAAGAAGAAGAAGAAGAAGAAGTAGAAGAGGAGGAGGAGGAGGAGGAGGAGATTGGAGAGCAGGAAGAGATTGATCGGAGAGTCGACGAAGAGCTGGAGATGAGAGCCCAAGAGGAATTGGAACTTCGATTGAAAATAGGTCCTAATACACCCCCCGAACCACCTTCCTCGCCGCCGACATCGCCCGATGCATACGATCCCTTTGATCCTACTAAATCACGATCGCCGACGCCAACCGCCAGTCAAGACGCGACCTCAAACGACGACCGGGATAGAAATCAACGTAACAATTCACCGAGGAAGCAACAGCAGCAGCAGCAGCAGCAACAGCAGCAGCAGCAGCAGCAACAACAACAACAACAACAACAACAACAACAACAACAACAACAACAACTGCAGCAGCAGCAGCAGCAACAACAACAACAACAACAACAACAACAACAACTACTACAACTACAACAGCCAATACAACACGAGGCTGATGATGAAAATTTAGTCGGAATCGATAGTGCACAAACACAGGATAACGTTCAGAGCAATGATAAACAACCGATTGAAAAACCAAAAATTATATCAATGGTGACACTGAAGCGCGCTTCGCCGAATCGCGATGCATCGCCCGTTATCATCGACAATCAGACGGAAAGTGTACAGGTATCGGAAAACTTGGTACTAACCAAGATGCAACAAAATCAACAAATCGTACAATCAATAATTAATCCTTTCGCAACGATCAATCCTGTATTGGCGACCGTCGCAGCTGCTGTACAAAGAAGCGCTATTTTCAATACCAGCACTCCAATTATCGGCCAGAGAAATCACCAACAGGTTCGTTTTGATCGTTCCCCCCTTTATTCCTACTTGAGAAAATGGCTGAGCGATACCGGTGTCAATGAAAAAAAATGTAATGTTTTGTTAACTTTCGTTCATTTCAGGCGAATCGAATTTCCCCAAATACTCAAATGAAACAACGTGCGATTGACAGGCCGCAATTACCAAATTTATTTGCCAATGCCCCGAAGCCGATACCAATCCGCATGCAAAAGAGCTTACAACATAAAAATCTTTCGACCGCCGGGCAAAACGGAAGCGATGCGAATCTTGAAATGACCAACGATACCGTTATTGACATGTCATCTCCTTACTCACCGGGTTCGAGTCTCAGCGACGGTATTTTCGATCCACCGAGTCCTGGTGGCGGTGGCGGTGGCGGCAATAATAACGTCGTCTCTTCCCCGCTTAATGTAGCGGGTGGCAATAATAAAATGCTCGCCTCCAAAAATAAATCCAACGAGAAGAAGGATGCTTTCGATTCGCTTTTCGGTAGTTCTCCAGCGATGAAAGCGGGCAAGACGACAAGAGGCAGCAGAAAAATCGTGGAAAGAGAAAAGAGAAGCAAAAAATGTTTGTATTCGTGTTTGATTTTTTGTGGTAGCGCTAGCAATGGTAGTCATCTTTAAATATTTATCACTTTCTCTTTTACTTGGTAATTCGGAGCAGCTACCAATCCAAAAGTTGGTGTGCGCATGGATGAGAATCAATTGCAGATTTTGGACGATCTTCCAAGTTCAGCCGTGGAAATGCAGGTAAAGGACAAGGTCCGTATCACAGCGAATTTGATTTTTCATTATTTATCGAATGCGTAAAAAAAAAAAAAAATACTCTCGGTTTGACCCCGGAGCTTTTGTACAAGAAGCTGTGATAAGTCCTCCGCCAAGAGTATTTTTCGGGGGGAAAGAAAAGAAATAATACAAACAAGTTGTTGGCACTCTTGTGCATCTGTAATATGACAGTTTTCAATATCTTGTTATTTTTTTTTTTTTTTATTATTCATCACACTCACGCTTCGTATCTTGTCCGTATAGTTTTTGAAGAAACTCAATCGCCAAGAGAGGGTCGTTGAAGAAGTCAAATTGGTCCTGAAGCCTCATTACACGAAAAAACACGTGACGAAAGAGGAATACAAGGATATTATGCGAAAAGCCGTGCCGAAGGTTGGTAGTGTTTCATTAACATCGATCGCCGATGAATGCATTCATAAAATCAATTAAACGAAAATTCCCTCTCTTCGTTGCAGATATGTCATAATAAAACGGGCGAGATCAATCCTAAAAAAATTGCTCAGCTCATCGAAGCTTACGTGAGAAAATGTCGTTCTGGTAAGAAAAGAAAACTACCAACGCTCCCAGTCAATTCAACAGGAAAAACTGTCAAGCCCGCGTGAGTAATTGAATAAATTGAATTAATACATTTTTAAATCTCAAATTTCGTATCCGTAAGTATTGATTGTGAAAAAAAAAGAAAAAAAAATATTGATTTCTTTCGTAAACAGGAAGAATCTATGGAGCTGATCGTGCGACGAAAATTCTAGAAGCACAAGTATTTCTTCGACGATAGGAAAATCCTGGAAACGTGAATAAAAAGTAAACTTGGAATGCGGAATGGATGAAAGAGAAGGAGAGATGAAGAAGAGCGATAGAGTACTACGATAGCAAACCGGCTAATTGTGTCCGGTCATCATTAACATTTATTTCTCCTTCATCGACCGAACAATGTGTATTCTGTGTACATACCTAAACTGATTGAATTTAAGCGCAATATTTGTATTTATCCGTATGCAGTAGTTTTCACGCGAACGTTTGCAGTTCGTATAATGAGTGAAATTCATTGTTAATTTTATTACATAGTCTTATTATATGATAATTAAGGTAGTTCACAATCGTCTTATTGTAAAATTACAGAAAATTAAAAGCAAGCGAGAGAGAGAGAGAGAGAGAGAGAGCGCTTGAGCTGTGTGTGTGTGTGTGTGTGTGTGTGTGTGTGTGTGTTGTATAGTAGCACGTGTCGCCAAGTACCGAGACGATCATAATTCTTCACTACTACATCGCGTGCGGAGAGATGTTTAGCTGAAAATGTTGGTAGCGCGCGTGGAGAATCTTTTTAAACGTACACAATCGCAAAGCAATACTCAATATCCTGTTGGTTTTTTGTTTCTCATTAACAGTGGTTGATATTCTTCGCGATTCAGCAAACCTCACCCGTGCCCTGATGATGTATTATTTAATTTCTAAAAAAACTGGATAGAAAAAATATGAAGAAAATCAATAGAAAAGAAACAAACGTTTAGGTGTAATTGTATAACGAGAGTGGCCTGTATCAGAACTTTTTCACACGACTAATCGTATATTGTATCATCATCGTTTAACAAACTACTTCCAACAGTCACTGTCGATAATTATATAAATATTAATAATAGTGATCATGAAAAAACGAATGTTACATCTCGCTTTGCTATTTGTCTCCGTGATAATGATAAAAATGAATGGTTCGCTAATTCCGGGAAGACAAAAAAGTACTATGATTAAATATTGTTCCAGGTTTGAAGTATGTACAAAATAAATGAAAAAGCGTTAGCCTGAAATTTATTCAAGATTTTGAAGTACCCCGAAAACCGTTGAAAAGATTCCTATTAAACATTCTCGCTTTGTATTTTTTCTTCCGTCTCATCTTGTACTATTCTGCTCATTGGGACAAAGTATTTGGGAATATTATGAAAATAACGACGGATCTTACATTTTTTTTGTCCTTCCGATATTTTAATCATATGTATTCTTTGTTATCACAGACACCACGAATCACGCGCGTATAAGACAACATTTGGAACGAGCTCTTAAAAAAAAAACACATTTACGTCGAACTTTAGAAATCGTGCACCATCATATTATATCGTTTTCTTCGGATAGCATTGATGCCCTTCAAACTCCAGTAAAAAATAACGGATAAAAATTTAAAAATGAAAAAAAAAAAAAAAATTTTTAATCAAGATATACCTCATAATTGTTTTATGAGCAATCATGGTAAAAGGCTAAAAACTGTTCAAATAAAATACATACTTTGAAATTTTTCAAATTTTCACGTACGCGTGCCATATATATTGGATTTTCTTGCCGATATATAGAATTTGTTCGACCTCTCTCGTGATGGCAGTACCATCGGCGATCCGTGCACTCCCTCCGCGTAGCGTTGATCCGATGAGACATAAACATAATAATATAAGTACGTGGTAAGTCAAGTCAGTTTCGTTTTTGGAGAAGAAAATTTTTTAGGCGACAACAAGCATTAAAAAAAACGGCCCGGAATCGGGCATATTTTTACTGGATAATCAATATATGCCCTTGCACACGTGTCACACATTTTCCCCTATATATACCCGCTTATTATTCCACCACCTGCTTTATTTGAAAGAATTACGAATTCGGATTATTCGTATATATGATCGTATAACCACAGCGCCGTGTGTATATCACACGTTCTCGCCACGCGCAATAAATAAGTGTGGTCAAAAAATATACTTTCGTATCACAATAAACATAATACTATATATAGTTGACAATTCGGCAAGGACTTATTTATTGATGTGAACTTGATACATACCCGTTTATCGTCTCTCTGTTTCTGGATATGAGATATTGAAGTATATAAAAAAAACGCGCGGGATAGAGAGAGAGAGAGAAAAGCGCGAAAAGGTAGGGAGAGAAGAGGGTATATATATATATATATCATTTCAGCAGTTTGCCAATATTTTGAAATTCATTTATAATGTATATTCAAATTCCTGATTTGAAAATACAAAATCATACATTTTAATCATCAGGATATAGACATTATTTTCCTCTTATTCTTGTTCAAGCAGCGATTTGGAGTGTTGAGATAAAAGAAAAAAAACCGTAACACAATAACAGAAGAACAACCTTTCGGCTTGCGACCAAGTCGATGATGCGTTCTAAAAAGATTAAGAATTATTGTGGTATTAATAAAGAAGAAAAAAAAACGAAATCCCATTAAATCGAAATTTGAGAACATCAATTGTTTTCCTCTCCTTTTCTTTTTTCCCGCCGCCGCCCGTTTTAGACTCAACTGTAATATATAATATACCACATAATATAATTCACCCTTTTATTTTTCTCAATGTTAATTTCTCGGTCAAGCCGTGTGCTCTTCGCTTCCTCGTTCCAACTGTAAAAACTCATGTTACAGTTTGTGTAGCTACTCCGTCCGTATTCCAGCCACTGTCGCGCTTCTATATCGCTCGTACTTTATTCTCTCGCTCTCGGAATTAATCTGTGAAAAAGAAAAAAACAAAAATTGAAGAATAAATTGAAGATTGCTGGGTATAGGACAAAGTTTCGGAAGCGCAGTGACGAACGAAAAAACAAACAAAGCAAATTATCAAAAGTGCAAAAAAAACGAACGAAAAAAGTGTCGAATATTTGGGATGTATTGATGAACCTAACCTCGATATCGTCGAACGTAGAGACGGCCGAAAAGGAGCAGTTGAATCGTCGTCAAGAAACGCGATACATCACCGATCAGTTAAACTCGTTTAATTTGTCGGGAAACGTTCGTTACAATTACACGGTAAGCTTGCACGGTGAATTTCTTTTTTTTATCCCACACATTTCATCATCTTGCACCAGTTTGATACACGTCAAATTTCTCGATAATTAAATATTTTCCCTTCCGGACGATTCCCAATTGTTTTCGCTACTCCCTCTCTCAAACTGCATGATTTTCTCGCCGAAGCAGTCTCATTTCTTTCATTATACCCGTAAATTTCGTTATAATGACACACAAAGATCTTTTTTTGATGATAACTATTCGGCCTTTCTTATCGCATACCGTGGCATAAAATCGTCGTTTAAAACTATATGATCTGAAAATGAGGAGAAATTTAAAGGGTGAACTATAGTAATCTTGAATTGACTGACATTTGTCAGCATTCAGGAATGCATCTTTTCCATGATGAAGGCAACGGTACTGTATTCAGTAAGAAACTCCCAAGTTGAACGAGTTTGCACAAATTTCTCAATATGCAGTTAATTTTTCACAAATCGATCGAGCCTCTGTTTTTTTATTCATCATTCGTTTTAAGCAGCAACATTGAGGCACGTTCGGTCGCTTAGTCACAGACAATGATAAATATAGAACTACAATAACGGATGATGGAGTTATCCGAATATTTTCCACATTGACGATTGATGATAACTTTTTCACTCAGGGCCTGTCGTTCATTTTTATTTTAGACCCCTTGGGGGGAGGACAACAGTGCTGTGCGAGGACTTTGCAATTCAAACGTCAACAGATTTGGAAGAATTAACGAAGCAAGAGAAGACAGAAGTCGAGAAGGGGTTTTAGGTTTAGGAGGTGGAGGGATGCCTCGCAGTAAGCGGAGAGCGCCCTCCAGTACGAATCATCATCCCCACCATCATCATCACCATCATCATCATCATCATCATCACCCCTCTACCGATATGACTCCTAGCACAAACGAGGATAATGTTCCTCGTCATCCTTCGAAAAGGCTCAGACACACCTCCAGGTAAATTTGAATTCTTAGCATAACGATTCGTTTTAGAAAACGGATATACAAAAAGAGGGTCCGTTGTATCTATCAGTTTTTCAATTATTATGTTCTCTGGAACCGATTATATGAATATTTGTTAAATTTGAGAAAATTCGCTACATCATTCTCGATATGAACGAACGTTAATCATTTGTATTAATCAGTGTGTGTGTGTGTGTGTGTCATGTGCGAGCTCCACGAGATGTATTTAGTAAATTATTAATCGGAAAGTCACAATTCGACGAAACATAGGCAATTGGCAGGCAGGAAAATTAACTGATGATTATTCTTCGTTGGATGCACCTACCGCGGAAGATATATACGTTATACGTTCGTAAAGAAAAGTGAGAGAGGGGAAGAAGCAAAGCCCCAAAATAGACTGTTCACAGATTTAGTCTGCCCTTCCCTGCCCCACGGGACGGTCCAATTTTTTGGCTTATTCAACGAGCGTTAATTTTTTTCTTTTTTTCTTCTATTTTTTTTTCCGATTCTCCGTTTCACCTCGACGAGGTGTGAGAGCTAAGAAATTGTGGAGGTGCTATTGTCGCGAAGTTTGGATAAGGAACAAATTTTTTTTCGATAATCGCGAAACTGTACCTCTTCTCGTTGTCTTTTTGAATATTTTGAATAAGAGTTGCATTTTTGCTATCCATACAGTCTTTACCAATAGTAAACTACGCAAGAATCTATTAAGCTTGAATAAAGCGGTGCATGGATGACACAAGGTTCTTAAATAATTTTTATAATTAAAAAAATTATTACAAATCTGTATTATGTGAATAATTGACCGCTCGTTAAGGTAATACTTTGAACGTTACTTATCATTTAGTGCGAGGCGCCACACAAAATCGGATGATGTCTCGAGTGCTTCGTCATTTTCGCAAAAGCGATGCGTCGCTTGGTTTCGCGAATACACGATACCTGACGATCCGGACACTCTTGGACCTGAGGGAATGGAAAAATTCTGCGAGGACATTGGTGTGGAACCGGAAAACGTAGTGATGCTCGTACTCGCTTACAGAATGAACGCCCGTCAGATGGGTTTTTTCACACTTACCGAATGGTTGAAGGGACTCTCCGAGCTGCAGTGTGATTCCGTAAACAAAGTACAACAGAAGCTCGAATACCTAAGAAACCTGTTGAATGATCCGCACACGTTCAAAGGAATCTATCGATACGCTTATGATTTCGCTAGGGTGAGCGCGCGCGCGCGACCGTTCCCTTTAATTCTTTTTTACCTTTTCATGAATTTTCTTTGAATGAATGAATCCTCATTTTAGGACAAAGATCAGCGCAGTATGGATATGGAGACTGCACGAGTAATGTTACAATTACTGTTAGGAAAGCATTGGCCATTATTTTCTCAATTTGCACAATTTCTAGATCAGTCCAAGTATAAAGTTATAAACAAAGATCAATGGTGCAACATATTGGAGTTTTCGCGAACCATCAATCACGATTTATCGAATTACGATTTGGACGGAGCGTGTGAGTTTTTAAATACTCGGTCTATTTTATTCTCCATCCTCTCATAATATAGAGAAATAATCAAACGTTGATTATTAATATTAATTCCAGGGCCAGTGATGCTCGACGAATTTGTCGAATGGCTGAAACTACAACGAGGAGAAGGGGCTTCTTCGACGGAAGTCCGAGGCAGCTGAAAAGAAGGGTGAACATTAAATCTCGCTTCGTCATAAGTATTCAACATTTTTAAAATTCAAAACGCAAGAGAAAACTGCAAGAGAACAAAAAATATCCGAAAAAAAATTACATAAACAAAAACGAAAGTCCCTCCTGATAAGCAACCATTTATTAATTACTCATATGTCCCGGATTAATCGGAAAAAAAAAAAGAACAAAAGAATCGATATGGAGAACAGAAAAAATGTAGAAATTGAAATTTTGGCATTCGAATTCACAATGAATCAGTACACATTATTTCGATTGATCGTTTTTTTTTCTCCACTTTACCATCGGCTCGCAATAATTATTATGTAATGTGTCAAGTTCAACGTTGACATTGGAAGATGCCGAGAGCTAGAGAATGTGTTGGGATAATAAGAGATACAAAGTGCGATGATCTCAGGCTCGTTCTGTAAGCAGACCCTGCTTTATTAGAATCCAGAGAAAAATAAAACCCAATTCTCCCGGATTTCGAATAATTTTTTTTTTCTTTTTGTTCATCAAGTAAACGTTTTATTTCAATCGTTGATCAGCCGATGAGATTTTTCGTATCTCTTTGTAAGGAATAATCAAGAAGCGATTTTGACATGAATCTCTCTTCCGATGCTCGGGTTCTAATAAAAAATAAGCTTATAACAATAATCATAATCTATACTGATAATATTTTGTCCGAGTTTAATTTCGTTACGTGCATATAGAGACAACACAACAAATAATAATAATAATAATAATAATAGAATTAAAATATGAAAAGAACACATAAAACGTAATTCGCATTTGGAATAGCGAACCGATGGCGACAACGTTGTGGGTTTGTTTGGAATGTTCAACGCGATTGTATTTCGAGCATTTACAATTCAAGGAGTAAGGACCACCACCACCTGACGACCGTGACTGTAAATACACAGAAAAACCAAGAAGAAGAGGGATCAGCATTGTCGGACCATTGATGTCGTATTAATAGAATTTTGGTTGAGTCGAAAAGAGAAAGAAAACAGAGCTCTTTATCTGAATGAAACGTATGGTTGTTTATAAGAAAATATTCCTGCAAAAATTCTATTACCGATAAGAAGAAATAAAATGGTCCATTCAATCGAAAATCGATTCTCATTGGAAAGGAGGAAAAAAAATCAAGCGCGTTTGCCAAATGCACCAGACTTGAGGAAAAGATCATTTCCCCCCACCATTGAGTGAAAACTGGTAGAAGGTATGATTAGTGTGAATACGCGAGTTATTCTCTTCATTTTTTTCATCTCAATAAAATCATATAACTCGTGGTATCGGTTCACTCCGTTTTTTCACATTGATTTGTTTTTCTTTTGTACTAAATATTCAATCAGTAAAGGGCAAGCGAAACCGAACGCATTTCCAATTGTTCAATTATTTTCAATTAATATATACATATTATCTTCGTTCCAACGATATCCTGCATACGTTCTACACTCACAGCGCGGTTCAATTTCTTTCTATGAAAGTACAATTCTATGATAATAGTTTTAATTTTTCAATCGTTCTGTAAATTTTCGAAGAGATAGTGGCAGGAAATATTTTAATAAACATCATGAAATATTATAATTATCATTATATACGCTGTAACGCTGATGTAACGTTAGATTGTACGTGACGAAGGCAAAAAACAAAACGACCTATCTGAATTGTAGATACGAATCGATACATTTTTTTATTTCAATTTTTTTGTAACTGTGTCATTTCCCCCGTCCACGTTTATCCGGATAATGCGTTACGTAGGAAAGAAATTTGAATGGTATATATAGCTTTTTTTCAATTCCGTAGCAAATTCCGTTCGAACTTGCAGTGCATGAACAGAGAAAAATTTTAACTATTTTTTCGTAGAGCAGTGTGAAAATTCGTTTCATTCGAGAGGCGTTGACGAAAGTGTTAATAGACAATTGATAAAACGCAGCCGCCAACGTTTTGACGTTTTATTTGCAGTAACGATCGGCTTTCATTTTGCTTCTTCTATCGAGGAGCGTCTCGTGAAGGCTGCCCTCGATTTTAGCCTTTTTCAATTCTTCCCGATCACCTTTATGGATACGTAATTTTTTGTCTTGGAATTTCTGGAACTTTCGTCTGTAAAAGGGAAAGCAATTCCACGTTAACGTTAAGATATAGATATGCTTGAAATGGAAGAGGTCTTGATCAAATTTCAATAATATAATTTACACATAATTGACTTCTATATCGTTGAGCGATCCTCGTTCGTCAATGGGAACGTCTTTGTTAGGATCTTCCACTCTTTGTATCATACTTCTGATGGATAAGTATTCTTTCGGTCCGGCAGTCTTGATGTTGCAAACAACGTCATCCTGGTCGGTTATGGAAATGAAGCGATTGGTTGTGCTCAGTATAGCCAACTTATCATCCTGATGAATAGCCAATCGAATTTGAATAACTTTGATTATTTCAGAGATAAAGATACGAGTTTGTCAGCGATACAATACTTGAAAAATTGGTTCCCACTGTTCCATAGCTCCGACGGCGTCGCTTCTACCTATCACTATACCTCTTTGATCGACTCCTAAATATTTTCCATATCCCGATTTGAGGGCTACTTTTGTATCGTTAACTGGAAATGCTGTGAGAATTTCTTCCGGAGATGGACCCTCGCCTTCGTCATGAGGAGCTCCCAAAGTAAATAATCCGTTATCCAGTGCTTTCACATAGGTTCCCTTGCCGTACTGTATCGCTACTGTACCAGTTATCTCGGAAATGTTGCTTACTTTCCACCAACCGCCTGGACATTTGATATTTCATTGCGGCATTGAAAGAATATTTTGGGTTCGTGGGTTAAATGATAAAAAAAAAAAAATGCAATTTTCGCAATATCCGAGACGGATATTTTTATTGTCAGCCATTTTTCATTAGTAGAATTCTAAGAATGTTCAAATTTGACCAAGACTCGAGGCGACTCATTTTTGTCAAAGTCTGTCGCTGTCCCAACAGAGCAATTGTGTTTATACACTAGTGGACAAGAAGAAAGTGTCATCGCACAACGCACAGCCAATTTTATTTATCAACAAGAGCTTTTTCTTGCATGTGCTATAAAATGACTCGAGTATCATTAAATAAAATGATTTGGGGATATTTATTGAAGGGATATCCGAAAATTCATCAGTTTTAGGGATATCCCTTTAATAAAATCGCTTGAAAAATAACGTGCTTCGCACCGTGAATTGCAGAATCATCCTCCTTTAGGCTTACTGTTTTTTCATCGCTTCCTTCTTTCTTGTGCTTCCTTTTCTTGGATCTAAAAAATAGAAAACACGGATCGTTTTTACATTGAGAATAAGTTTGCGAATCAAAGCTCGACACATATAGCAACGTTATTTCATCATCCATACTTGTGTTTTTCGCCTTTCAAAGTTAATTTTACCCTTTTCACCTGATCGTATTCGGACATTGTTTTTATTGATTCGACTATTAAATTCTCAGTTGTTTTTTTATATAGCGTTTCTCTTCGTTTAAATTCCAACAATACCACAGTGCGTGCAAAGATGCCCCAAAGAACTCAGGGGCCGCCCAATTTGTGTGTTGTTACGGTTGTTACTACTGTTGTTCTCTCGTACCGCCGCCCGCCGCCCGCCGCGCCGCCGCGACGACGACATCATGATCATGACGGTGGGGTGGTAATGGTGGTTGATTCTTCTTCTCTCTCTTTTTTTCTTTGCTGCTTGCTGCTTGCTGCTGCTGCTGCTGCTTCTTTTCCTCCTCCTCGCCGCCCGCTCCTCCTAGTTATTTTTCTCTAGTTCTTTCGCTGTTTCACTACATACGCCTTTTGATATTATATACGCTCTACCACTACTACTGCCCGTTTGAACCGCGTCGGAGAAAACGGCCATACGTGTTTACACGGCGCTCTTATTCCGGTTTAGTTATATTAATATAGATATAAAAAAATAATACATATCTATTCATATATCATAAATATACCCGTCTGTATTATGTAAAACCGGAATAAATGCGCCGTGTAACGTGGAATGTAGTTTATGACTACGTTTACATTCCGGTTTTGTATATGCAGACGCGGGTATATTTATATATATATCGACAGATATGCATTTTGTATACTATATTGATATAACTAAACCGGAATAAAAGGGTCGTGTAAACACGTAGTCTATGATAATATAACTAAACCAGAATAAAACCACGCATCGTGTAGTATAAGTATATAAGTAAAACGTAGTCGTCATTATTTATCTGCAAGTTATTTAGTAGTATTTGTATGTACACCAAAAGATATACATTATACTCTCACAACAAGTTGATACAAGAAGTGCTGGTACACGCTCAAACATTTTGTCATCATATATATACCTTTTATTTTACAATTTACAACTGTGAAAATTGTACACTCTCTGCCCCAGAAATCACATAGATGTGTACACGTATTATCCTCGCGTTTGGTGAGCGATTAAATAATTTATAATTTGGGTGCTTCCATTTTTTTTTCTAACAATTCGGCACTTTGATATATACTCGCGGCAAACTTCACGACCGCAAACGCGACGATTTGTTAAATAAGAATGAAAAAAGGTATATATATTATCTGGTACAATATTGTTCGGCAGCATTGCCATTATAACGTCTCTATTTTTATAGTATTACATGCGTCGAAAGTGTCGTATTGTTTCGTTCTTTAACCATTGTCCATTGTTAAGCCTCGTAATAATACCTGAAAATAACAATAACATTTTCTTAAATTCACCTATTACAATATGTTCGACGATAAATTTCGGGTGGGCCGCATATATATATAGAAAGAACCCGAAATAATTGTCTTCATCAAAACGGCTGCGGTGTCCTTGAATGTTGAGTTTTCGATTCATTCATCTATGTTTGCGCGTTTTTTTCGACCGCTGTACCATAATAAGACTACTTAGCGTTGATATATATTTCTATGAGTTGCGTTGTGCCAGGATCCATTGATAAACAAATACTACATCTAATGAAAATAATAAATGTTTGATCAAAATCTGATGCAACATGTTTATTTTACAGGATGAACAAGTGTAAGATCGGTGTAGAATTCCGCATAAAACAATGGCATCGAACGATCAATGGCCGCCCGTATCTTTGGCCACATCAGCAAAAAGTACCTCAAAAACCAACGGACACAAAAGACACATCAAAGAGTCGCAACAAGAGATTCTTAAGCGGCTTAACGAGATGTTTCATTCGACCCTTGAACCAGCAGTTATTCTTTCTGTTGTTCAAAATTGTAATTGGGAATGTGAGTCTTTTGTCATTGGATATATTTTAAATTACAAGTAAGAGAATTTTTCTGAACGAAAAGTAGATGGTGTCATCACATTTTTTGTTATTCATATATACTATGGGTTATTTAAGCGATTCGTCAAAGTCATTTCCAGGTATAGCTGAGAGTAGAAAAAAATTTTTCTTGCTGATTTTTGTAAAATATATCTTTTTTTTGTTGGTTGTCCTTTCTCGGCTGAAATTAAACAATAATAGATCCTTAATGCATGTGAATCTTTGAACGAGCCGGAAACATAAAATAACAACGACGAGCGATAACGTAATATTCAATGAGAATTGCATCGGTTATCTTTTGGGTTTTTTTTCATATGCGCATCCGATCGAATGGCTCAATGTGCCTCGGGATAGACAGAAGCGAATTGATACAATTTAATTTTGGTTTTGTTGCTCTTGTTGTTGTTTAAAAAATTTTCAACATTCGGTATTCTTTTGTACGTTTTTTTCATCACGGGCGTTTTTTTTCACTTTCTTATTTCATCAAGAGCAGCGCAAAGTAATTTACTTGTGTAAACACTACCGGCGTATATTTTACTCCCATCAGCCATGAACGACCTGCGTATACCCATATTTACGCTGGGAATAGCATATTCTCGTGGATGAGGCATGTTTGTTGAGAAACTTGCAAAATTTCTTTCGGAGAGGGTATTTGGGTGTGGCGAAAATTGAAAGAGTCCTTTATGGTTAATTGTTTTTCAGTGCAACCGTCGATCGAGGGTTTGATAACGCTTAGCGAAACTGTGGAAGATCCACCAATGTGGAACGATTCGTTCCCAAAAGTGGTGAGGGTCGAGATATTTAAGGATAAAGAAACTTCTAGAATTGAAAAAACAGAAGAGGATACGGCTTCATTGAGTATAGAAAATTCATCACGGGCAAACGAAGACAGCCCTTGGGTGAAGGAGGCGTCACGTGAAAAGATATGGAGCAAGGTCAAAAGAAGCGGAACAAAAAATCGTATGACCTCTTTTTGCGGTAATATAGCAAAGTTGAAATCATCCGAAGAGAAGATAGGCCAGAGTGTCAAATCATCGTGGAATAAGACGAAGGAGAAGAGTGTTGGAACAATCGTTGGGGAGGTAGATGAAATATTCGATGGTGTGCCGGACGAACCCCAATGTGTGCCAATGGAACGCGTCTCTTTATCGAGTACGACGCTGAAGGGGAAAACACGTTTGCGCGTGAATGAAGGGAGGACGCGTTTGGAGCAACGTGTTAGTCCGGAGGAGCAGCTCCCAAATTTGTCAGAGAAGAATGAAAAAAGGATCGCCAGTTTCAAGAATAATAAAAAGGAGATGAAAAGAAATGAGTCGGAATCATTGTGCGGGTTGAAAGTTGAATATCGATTGAACGGGATGAGCGGCTCGGACGATGAAAACGAAGGGGAGGAGGAGGAGGAGGAGGAGGAGGAGGAGGAGGACGACGCGGATGTCGTAATAGAGGATGAGACGAGCGATTACAAAATAAATCTAACATCCGCGATAACGAGTAGCGTGTCTCAATTTTTATCGCCCTCAACGCAAGCACCTTCGCGCAGCAGCAAACCGGAAATACACATGATAAGCACAGCGTCACCTCCAAGGACTCCTCAACGAAGTGTCCATGATGCGACATTTGCTCGTATAAAAGCGGAGATAATGCGTGGTAATAAAATTCTCATATTAATGAGAGGCTTACCTGGTAGCGGAAAAACAACTTTAGCCAATAACCTGATTGCGACGAGTATCGGCGGGAACGCTGCCTCGTACGTGTACAGTACCGACGATTTCTTCGTTAATCTCGGACGAGGAAGGGTTTACAAATTTGATCCGCTTAAATTGTCAGAGGCTCATATGTTCAATCAAACGAGAGTCGCGGAGGCAATGAGGAATGGACGTACACCGATAATCGTTGATAATACGAACATTGAAGCGTGGGAGATGCGCCCTTATGCAACGATGGCTGTTAAAAGCGGGTACACGGTTGAAATCCTCGAGCCAAATACACCCTGGGCTCACAATCCGAAACGACTCGCTGAGAAAAACACTCATAATGTTACGAGAGCAAAGATTAACGAGAGGGCCATGAAATATCAGATAATACCGAGTGGTCAAAAGTTACTTGATATGTACGGACTCAAATATTCAGGACCCAATATTCCGTTTGCTCAAATTGACCAGCAGGAAAAAACAAAAGCTCCGCTTCCGCGTTCACCGGCCCCGCTGCTGCATTCCGTTCCTTCTACTTGTTGTACGCCTCGGGTTCAATCCAATTGTTGGGACAACAATGACAAAAACAATTACGTATTAACGAGGGACGATATCGAAAGTATGCGAAATATCGATGAGAATCGTTACGAAGCGGCGAACATCGAGCGGAGGTCTGTCGGTATAGAGCATTACAACGGGAGATCGGATAATAACGATTACTGCGAGGCAAATGTACTACAAATAGAAAAAAAATTCACTTACGCCGACAACGTATTCAATGATTATATCAAAGAATTAAAAGATTCCAACGTTGCAGAGGGCTTCGAAGTTATCGATTACGAGGACACCTTAAGTCGCGCGTGTTTTCAACAATCTCGAGATTTAAATGATATTTCGCGGGATAAGCGGGATTCCAACGAGGAATGTTGCGGTCCCGAGCCTCGCGAAATTGGTGAAGATTCCAACGAGTGTCTACAGACACTCGGGGCTATCGGCTCCGAGAGAAAATTTAATCACCCCGCGGCTACGATAAATCCCGACGAATCGGAAAAAGTACAAACTGAGAACAACGTTTCGTCACAGTGTTGGGACTTTACTCTGATTCGCGAAGGTTACAAATTGCACAGTAGGCACGGACATTACGTCAGTCCTTTTAAAAATATCGCGGATAATGGCGAGGAGCCCGTTGTTTCTAAAGAGCTAGATCCTCATCTGTTTGAAAATAAAAAAATAGTGGAAGAAAATCGAGAGGATCCGCCAAAAATTCAATCCAAACATTTGAATTCACAATGTAAATTAATATATATTGAAAAACTTTCAAACGAACACGAGATTGAAACTTTGAACGATGATAACAAAGTCTTTGAAACGATTTTATTGAAAAATCCGGAATCGAGAGAGTCAATAGACAAAGAGACGGAAAAATTCTCGAAATGCGAAACAAACTTTTCGAAAGATGTTGGAAATTATGATGACGGTGATGATAATATCGCTTCACCGCAAAGAACGATGATTGGTTCGATATTTAATTTGCTGGAAAGACCGTCGTCGAGTCTCGGAACCGTTGATTCTTCATATTTGAAAATATATGGCGACAACGGCGACAACGGCAACGAAGAGCGAATTGAAGAATCTGCGAACTTGATAAAGCCGGATATAGTAGATTTGATAAATGGATGGGACGAATTTGGTGGTGGTGAAGTAGTTGGCCAAGAGAATAACAACGAGTTAAGCTTGAAAATAATTTCAACAAACCCATTCGAGGGAGAAAAAATGTTGACCGACAATATTAATAGTATATCGTGGAAAGAATCTCCATTCCCGATCGACGATGCGATAATTCTTGAGACACCCGTAATGGTAAATAAACGAAAAGTTGTGAAGCGCGATGCTGAAACAATGACGACGCTTTACGACTTGAACGTTGCTTACGTGGGTGGAACTGCGGAGCCGGGATATCGAGAATTATGGGGGCGGGTCAACAAATCGATAAACGAAGATGCCCCACCGATCATTGAAACCCCACCGATCGATAATGTAGCATCGAAAGTAATTACATTCGACAAAAGCTCGATGACCGGTGAAACTAACATACTCGCCGCCGCCGCCGCCGCAACAACCGAGCCGGTAGCTGCGGCTCTCAGTTCGGAAAAGGAAAAATATTCGACGAACCGGCTTGACGATTTGATCGAAATGTTTCCTCATTATCCGAGGGAATATCTCAAAACATTGTACGAACAACAGTGCAATTGTGATTTCGATTGGGTCGTCGATGTTTTGTTACTCGCTGATGTACCCAATTTAACCATCGATAATTACGAGAAACAAAGTATGATACCAAAATTATCGAAAGTCGAGCATGAAAAATTGAAGCAACGATCGCACAGTTCGAGTCCGAAAAATCGACGCAGCAGGGCCAAAGATTTTCGTAGCTTTTCCCTTGATTGCTTCAAAGATTTCGACGAGCACACCCGAGCTTCCTCTGGCGTTGGCTACACTATTACCGATACCGCCAACGGCGAGGAGGATAAAATTTTCGAATTGTTTTACAAGAAAGCTCTGGGGGAGGACAATTGTGTAGTCTCGTCGGTGAACGTTGATGATACATTAGCCGAGGTGATCCCTTCGAGTTCGTCAATCATGATTGCTGGCTCCAACAGCGACGACGATTCGTCGGAAACAATGGAATTAGATTTTGGGCGAGATTTTATAAATCGATTGGAAAATACCTGTGGAAATTCAGATTTTGTATTGCCCGACGAGTTCAAACCCGTGATAAAAATAAAAAAATCGATGGTCACTGAACTGTACGGGCTCTGGATCGAGAGCATGGATCATCAAATGAAAGTTTTGCACGCTCGACTCGACGAGCGAATGGCCAAAGGTGGGCTACGTTCTTCTACACCCTTTTAATTGCGCTCCGATCGAACGAATGACATTATTTCTCTTTGCTCGTTCTTTTTTTTCTCTCTCTCTCTCTCTCTCTCTCTCTCTCTCTCCTACCTTACATTAAATTTTTCTTTACGTTCGAACGAGCATTCTCATCATAATATAATGATAATAATAGAAATAATATAATAATGATGGCGATGACGAGGATGACGGTGACACGATATATTAATTATAGACGAGGCAATGGCGAGAGCCGTGGCGGATCGGGAAGAATGTGAAAAAATGAGAGAACCAGCCGCCGTGCCGAATTTGGAAGAAATCATGAACATGGAAATGGCGCTCGCGAGATATCACAATGAGTTGGTTGGTAGTAATTATTATATCATTATTAAATTGCGCGAAGCGGAGCATAAACTAACATCGGATAAGAGTGAGTGATGAATAAAATATAATTGTATTCAGAAAGAAAACATAGCGAAGGAAACACCGAACGACATGGCATCGAGATTAACGAGGCAAATGCTGTATGAATTATTGCCGGATATTGATAAAGAGACGCTAAGCGAAATACTCAAGGCTCACGGGGGTAATTTTAAAGAAACGTGCGAAATAATCGAATCTAATATCGGACGTACGATAAGCAAAAGTGATAGCCTGAAGAAGCAGCGGAGTCTTTTGGAACGCGTTCACGAAGAGAGCAATAAGAATGTGGATATTCAAGAAGAAGAAGAAGAGGCAAGTAGAGATGGAGAAAGCGCTTTCCCGATATATCTCTAATTATGAATATTATTGTTGAAATATCGTTTTTAATGTTCGAACAGAGTGGCTGTTCGAGTCCGATTACGTCATCAACGATCGTTGTAAATCCGGAAACTCGAATGCTAGGAACGAAAGCATCCGATAGGTATTATTACGAGGATGCGATTGCTAGGGCCCGTAATGCGAGACTGGAAGCACAGGTACAAGCCTCGTTGCGTATAGAAAATTACAACAAAGCTGCCGAAGCGTATAGAAAGGGACAGCCTCAAGTTGCGGCCTATTACTCCCAGATGGTAAATTCAATTATCGACTCGTGACATTTAATTTTTTAAAATTTTTGTCAAATAATACGATTGCGAGCCGTTCGCTCAAATTATTATATCATATAATTTAATGTTCGAAGGTAAAACTACATACGGAAAATATAAAGGCGGCTCACGCAAATGCAGCCGATGAATTTTTAACAGCTCAAACCTTCACGCAGAACGGTGAAGATACCCTAGATTTGCATAATTTCTATGTTCGCGAGGCTTTGCAAGCCGTCGACATCTTTATCGATTATCAATTGAGAAAATTAAATGCGAGTACCAAGAGATCGACTGTTTTTTTCGTCATAACGGGACACGGAGCTCGGAGCAATAATGGACTTGGTAGAATCAAATCCGCCGTTACGAAGAAATTCATCAACAGAAATATAAGGTATATTGCATACATATTGCTTATTAATCCCCGACGATTCGATCGTTGATCATTGTTGACGATAGATACCTCTCGCGCTTTCCACCTTTTTATACACGATATAATACTCGATCGCGATTATATTCTTTGTTTTGAATCACAGATTTACCGAAGCAAATCCGGGATGTTTGAAAGTCACTCTCCACAGAAGAAACGCTACGGTCGATACCAATATCATCGGTGCTGCTGGGGCTGCCAGTAGCGGAAATCCCAAATTGTTAACTGACATAAAAAAAACAACATCGTCATAGACGAATGTAGCCATTTATTCGGAATCATTTTTTTTAAACACTATTTCAAGTATTATATATGCGGGGATGAGATCAATCGCGCGCGCGCGCGCGCGCAATGACGACCTCGGTGATGGAAACAAACATAAAAAATAACAATTACAAAGTCAAGCCCTACAGCGAGTATATAAAAATATTAACAAGTCAAATCTCTATTTTTTCTACCTTCGTACGAAACGTTTATTTTAATGTTAAAAGGATAGCGCGCGCCCCGTATGATAATGAAATTTGCATACATCGGAAGGTGCGATTGTGCAAAGACACGCTTTAAACATCATATTTCTTTATTGACAATATCGAAAAATCTTTTATTCAAATATATAACAAGGGAAGGAGGAGGTATATTTTCGCAAATTTTTCCAATTTCACCGTACTTTCAACAAAGCGAGATGTAATTTTGTTGTTTTTTGTTTTCATTTTATTAACGCGACGAGAATAACTTTCCGCTCGCAGACTTATTTTCACGAGTCCAGCCTCGTTTAACCACCACACGTTTTCGTCAGCCTAAAATTCACCGAAAAGAAGTATTTAATATTATATTCACGCGTGTATCATCGGCAAGAGAGTGTGTAATGAAGATGAATTATTTGTAACCTATCGCGTTTGAGGCTCGCTTTGGCCGCATACGTTTTGAGCTTTTTCCCAGGATTTAGCCTCTGATGGTGGGATATTTCGTGCTTTGGAATTTTCTTTGCCGGACTTTTGGATCGTGGTGATTTATTGAGAATTATTGCCGGTTGCGCCACGAGATAATTCAAAGTTTGCTGCTGTTGTTCGTTTATCGTAGCCAGTTTGGAGTGTCGGAGCAGGCGAACGTTCGATGGAAAAGATGTTGGGTTTAAATTTTCATTCGGTGCCGAAACAATCGAGCCGGTCACGGGAAATCTATGGAAACTTTTACTGCTCGATTTTAAAGCGATTTGTGGCAGAAAACTAGAGAGAGAGAGAGAGAGAGAGAGAGAGAGAGAGAGAGAGAAGTAAAAAAAAACAGCATTACGAGTAAACTCGAGGCAATCGTCTTATCCTCATAAATATAAATGGCGAAATATCGTCGAAAATAACAACCTGTTGGAGAAAGGAATTTCGCCCTCGGCGCGAAAGCTCATCATTCTGGAACGATGAGATTTTGGAGACACTAGCGGAGCGACTCTCGTTGGGAAATTCAAACTTTTGGAGCTCTCTCGTGACAAATTAAGTTTGCTTCGAGCATCAAGGATCGGCGGTAATCGATTGCTCGGTTGGATTTTCGTCGTCGAGTTGTTTACCGCCGCTGCTCTTCCGTTATTGTTACGGCAAACGTGATTGAGCCGCCTCTGTTGTTTCGGTACTTGGTTTCCAGTCGAAGCGGCGGCAACGCCGCTAACGCCACCGTCGTCGCAACGATTCGAGGGTGAAGACGCAACGACTCGTGGAACTTTATTATTCGCGTCTTCCTCGTACGATTTCTTCGAAGGATGCCCTCTTGATACCTTTTCGCGTTATTATTATATATATTTATCCATCAATATTGTTATGGATTTGTGAATATAATTGGAGAAATATAATCGAGACATTTTATACTTTAGATTTTCGGCGTTTCTCCGATGTGATGTAACTCAAGAAAACCGGATTTCTGCTCCATTGAGCGCTTTCACGGGATGAATTTGGGACAATCAAAGTACTCGTGTGCCTCGTCGCCGGTGAGAAATCTCTTTCGCGCAAATCATGGAAATAACGATGATCCAACAGTCTTCTGACGTTACTACGATTTTCCGGATCGTAAACCAGCGTGAGCTTCAACAGATCGCGACCATTTTCCGACACATGTGGCAACAAATTAGAGAGGCCCGTGCCTCCTTTGTTTGGAAAAAAGTACTCGCAGTTGCGCGCTTTGCTGCTTCAAAGTTTAAAACGAGGGCAAAGCCCCAGGCTCATTTATTTATTCGTTTTATTATATATGGTTGTTATAGAGGCGGAGAATTGCAGTCTCCGAGTACGTAAAAGGAGAGAAAATAAAGAAGGGATTCGAGTCATCCCATGATATCTTGATAATGAATAAGTACGACGGTATAGCCGTGACCGTGACTGACTCACTGTCTCCGAAATTTAGCCACTAGCCTCGCGTGGGGCGTTCCCAATATTGTATGAATTTTGGATAATTGATCGACCTCGTTTGAGCCAGGAAACAATGGTTTTGAACTGAAAAAATGAATAACTAATTTATAAAATTAGAGTGATGGATTGTTTCATTGTTGTCGGCCGTTGCTCGAGCCAGCCAGCCAGCCCCGCCGGCTCATCATAATTCGTTACACAGCGAGGATTACAACGAACGTTAATAGTTCGTAGTAGACGCAGCCAATCGCCCATACGTCCATTTTCGGTCCGTAAAAGCCTGTTGTCAACAAACATTCCGGAGAACGATACCAGCGAGTCGAGATATATTCGGTGTACGGTGGTCTGCTGTAAATCCCGCGTATCGATCCAAGATCAGCCAATTTTACAGTGTCTCCCTTTAATCGATTCGAATATATGTGTATATATATATATGATATATATTTTTTTTTTTTTTTTTGAAAATGATTGAACGAACCTTGACCAATATGTTTTCAGGCTTAACATCGCGATGAAAGAGGCCGTGTTTGTGAAGATGCTCCAGACCTTTGAGCAACTGATACAAATAAACTTTGATCCTCTTCTCCGTCAATGTGCGTCTGTAAACATATACGACAACCGCGCGTGATTATACAACATTTTTTTTTCTCGTTCCTCGCCGCCGAGAGTTGTTTACCCTTTTTTCCCTCTAATGAGATCATAGAGACTCATGTCCATGAGTTCGAAAACAAGCGTTACTTTACCCGACATCGCATCGCTGCAATAATGCACCAATTCTTATTTATTATATTTTACAAAATAATCAACATATTTTTATTTATCGATGCAAAATTCTATCGAGGACCAATATTTTTGTTCTGCTGATGCGGGCTTACTAATGAGACTCGATCATTGATAGAATATTTGGATGTCGGCTTATCTTTCTCATTGCAATTACTTCTGGACTTTCCATCATCTCGTTCAGACTGAAATCAATACACACGTTATTAATTGCGATCGCTTCCTCGCCCGAAAAATTGTACAAATCCTCGCCGCCCGAAAAAACTTGCTTTTCACTTTTATAATGAAAAATAGTCACCCGCGTTATATATCTCTCTTACTTCTGATATACCCTTTTGAGACGTTTCGCAGCGTACAGAGTACCGTTCTGCCGATCTTGACATTTCAATACTTCCGAGAAAGAACCCTCACCAATTTTTTCCAATACTTTGTATTCTGAAATAATGTTACCCGTTGCCGAAATTTCGTCAATCGCGGTAACCTCCTGCTGTTGCTTCAAGTATTTCTACATAATAAAGTTTGAGCAGAGTAATAAAAATTCGACTAACTTTTGATGAAACTCGTAGTAGTTGTCAGCATAATGCGCGCGTCGCGACTCGCGACGACACCGCCACACCGATTTCGCGATTCTTATCTGTCGTCGTTGCCCACGATTTTATTTCCTTCCTCGAATCTTAATATTCTTCGTTCGAAGAATAACAACGTTCTTCCCGAGGCTCGTTTCTAACATTTTTTTTGCGGAAGACAGTTGTCAAACGAAAATCTCCAAGTATCACGCGAATATGCGCACGATTCATTAACCCTCGCACCCCCCGTCGTCACCGTTCTTATTCTTCGTCGTCAACACCGTCAACACCGTCAACACCACCACCCACCACCGACAGTTCTGTTTTTTTTTCTTTTTTTATTTCACGGTGCTGGTAGTGAATACGAAAGGAAGTCACTCGGCGCGCTTTTTTTTAAATGTTTATTCTCTTTGTTCAATAAGGATTACATTTTTGTCGTTCTTCCTTTTATGCATAATAATAATAATAATAATAATAATAATATCATAATGATCGTACCATTAACATTATCATTGTTTCGATCGACGAACTAAATAATAGTAAAAGTGATTTAATGAATTCCTTAGAAAATGAAAAATACGTTGGCGAATGTTTCCTCTATCCCTGCCGCCGCTGCCGCCGCCACCGCCGCGCTGCCACCTTGAAATATATTTTTTTTTTTTCCCTTGTTGTATAGCTTCTCTCGTAATAATCGATCGGTGACACAAATCGAGGAAATAATTTCGACGAATGTAATCGTCGATCATTGAAATATAATCATCATTTTGTTTCTCATTAACGGTACAAGTCTGCGGCGTCAAATACTCTCGTTATAACGTCATAAAATTTTGTACAATGAACGAACGATCCGAGAGTTACAAGAAAAAAAAATAAAGAAAACGAAAGGTTAACCGCGCACGAATTTGCTCGTTAGCTTGCTCATTTATTATTCCACTTTTGGACTTTCATCCCATATATGAGAGGAATAAACCATATTTCCGGCTGATATAATTTTTTACGTTCGGCATCAACGGTTTTCGTAATCGTATGAATAATAACAAATCTCGTATCGATATGAAACAACCTATGGGTACCGTGCGTCTTGTTCGCGCTCGCTCTGTAAACCCCGTTTCCGAGGGTTTCTTCTCCGCATCTGTACATATCCATATTTATATTGATTTATTCATTCGACACGAGCGCAATCATTATCATTACGCACTCTGTAAAAATAGGTAATCAGCACTCTCATGCAAATTCCTTGTTATTTCGGACTCGAATGTTTATACCAACTTTGGACGCATTAATAACGCGTCCAAAAAAATCTCTACATATCTGTATCAACATTCCGTAATTTAATCGAATTTCCATGCATTTTTTCCCTCACCCGACCAGCACCCCCTTCCTTTTGTTACGTATTTTCAGACAAATATATTTATCAAGATTGTTGCTGAAAAAGGCCTTTATTGAAAATTATATAACGATAATAATGATGCTCTATTTCTCGAGGGTTTATTGACAAAACTGAGCTGTTGCAGATATATGTGAAAGGCATATCGCATCATTTCTTTCTTCTTCGTCTATATATCAATGTCTCAACCGTTCACCCCCCAGCCTCCTTTTCTCAATAGTTTAATACAATTATCGATCGTGTCTTTGATTTTTTCCCGAGCACCACTCCTTTTTCTCTTTCATTATATAATTTATTCCGTCCACCAGCACTATTTTTCTACCATATTATCTGTAAACGCGCGATACCATTGTGGTTGGAACTTTTTCAATACCGCGATTATAGATTTCGACGAAACCTATATTAACGCGTGGACGGATATTTTCGATAAATCGAAGCAGCCCGTCCGCTTGAATTTACGTCGTCGCGCTATGACTATATATATCCTCTGCTTATTCTTTTGACCGATCATCCGATAAGCAAACGCTCGTAATTAATTCATCAAATCTTTATCGTGTTTTCGTCTACACCTTTCCTGACCCCCGCCCTTTTCGTTTGCTTTTTACAACGGAAAGAAGAGAAGAAAAAAAAACATAAATAAACATCTTCGGAGAGCGACGCATCGGCGAAACTACAAACTCAACGGATCGATACTTTTTCCTATATATTTTATATAAAATGTTGATGGAATTTTTCGTATGCCTTGGAGTGGTGCGGGCTATAGCTTCAGACTCCTCAATTTTTAAATATACACATCTATATAAGCATGTACATATTCGCGTCATCGAGCGTGTGTATACGCGTGCATATATATTTACAAAGAGACGCATGCACCCAGGTTGAAACAGATGGGACCGCGCGTCTGGTTTCGTTCGGCGAATCGACGTCTTTGTTGTTTTCTTTTGGGCTTCGATCTAATTTATAAATGTTAATAAGTGAACAGTACCTTGCACTTGTCACTCAGTTTGAGCGCAAGCGCGAGTCTTCCAACGCTGCTGCGGCGTGCAAGAACGTGCGTGCGTGAACACAGGAACCGAGATGTAAATTGAAAGAAAAAAAAAAAAAAAATCTTCGATAGCGCGCCACGGGGGAGGGTTATAAGATTTAATGAAACAAAAGCAATGTTCTCGTAGTTTAGACTGCCTCTTCTCAAAAGTTTCCGTCCTCCGCTCATTTTATACTCCCCTATCGACCTATTATGACTATTATTCCGGCTAAAAAAACAAGTACGATCGCTTCGGAACTGACTTTACGTTACGTTGGTATAAAAGCCTGAAAATATTTTCGTGGAGATCGGACGACGAGACACCGGCACGAATGTCGGTAGCGTATATATTGCTGTGAATGATTTACGATATTGTTCGAATATGGACAACAGTTTATCCTATTACATATCCATACTAGGAGATATTAACGAACAAACTTTGAATGACAACGCCATGGTATTTTGTGTCAAAAACAATGTGTAAAAAAGTTTTTTATTTTCCCTTTTTCTCTCTCTTCATTTCTTTCATCTCCGATTGAGCAATTGTCTGCACAATTTTTTTTCTCTTTTTTATCCGTCAGTATATTTTTTTGATCCTTTCTTCGTTTTTTTTTCTTCTCTTCATTCGTCTAGAAAAATATAAAATTATGTACAATTCAATAAATTATTAATTATTAGTTAAACAGGTACAATACTGACGCCGTATAGTACCCTCAATGTTTGATTGCAATTTCTCTAACGTTGTCGATTATATAACGTTCTCGTTTTTATTTCTGTATTAAATTGTGCCCTTGGCTTTTCCTTTGCGTCTAACGATCGACCGGAAACGAAAGTTTTTCATTGAATTATATTACTGACCCAGCAAGCACATCCTCTTTTCGATTAAGAAATCTACTTATCCGCGTGTCTGTGTGTTTGACGGTTGAGCCGGAGGTTTGTGTGTTTCGGGGAACGAGTCATTGATATAAATGTATACGTGGTAATATGTATCTCTTGAATTTCATTGACAGGTTAGACGCGGATTAGGTCCTGTGTTCACTTATCACAGCAGAGTTTAAGCAACGAATCTCAGCCAAAAAAAGATACACACGTCCGATAAACAAAAATAATCCTTCGGGGAACGAAATATTCTATTTCAAATGATCCATGTTAAATGAGAAAAGAACAATCGCGATTATTAAATTAATGAAAAGTTTTTTTTTTTTTAACTAATACTCACTAGACCCTGAGTTTCCCTCACCACTCCATTATCCAAAGCTGCTCGCCGTCCCAAAATTTTTCCTTCGAATTCTTCCTCCATTATTATTATAGTATATCATTGATTTTTTTATGTACAACGTATTAATAAGAGAGAAAGAGAAAGAGAGAAAGAGAGAGAGAGAGAGAGAGAGAGAGAGAGAGAGAGAGAGAGAGAGGGGGGGGGGGGCGGGGGCACAGTTTTGGAGAGGTAGGGGGGTCGGGCGTCACGGGAGGAATTCGTTTATAATATATTACAATGAATCTCTTGACAGAGATTCTCTTAGTCTTACTTTGGTCACTCTCACATGTCCAACTTCATCAGATACGTTACAGAAAGGACGGTTCTTCAACCGTCTCGCCCGCAATTGCTTGTTCGGAAGCTGGGCGTTCTTGAAGCATCGTAGGCTCACATTTATCATCGTCATCGTCATGACTCTGCAACGCGTGGATATCGTTTGTTGCTGCTATTGTTGTTGTTGTTGTTGTTGTCGTCGTCGTCGTCGTCGTTTCCGTTAGTGTTGCTGCCGCTTCCGTTGCTAGCATCGTTGCTGCTATTATTGTTTCATCACTGTTACTATCAATGTTCGTTTTATTCACATTTTCACCAATATCCTCCTTCTTGCAGCATCGATTTTCGACGACTGGATGATGGTCGATCTCCTCGATGACATTTCTCCTCGGTGAATCGATTTTTTCCATCGAATGTTCCTGTCCGTGCACTATTGTTGTTGTACTCGATTCCGGAGTTTCGTCGAAAGTTCGATTCACCTCGTAATAACAATTATCGTCGTTATTCGGCGTACCGAGTAAAGTCAGATTCGGTTCGCCCGTCGAGATGTCCATCGCATTATCGACATCCCGATGATCGATTTCGTTCAGTGGTAATTTATTATTATTCTCATACGAATCTTCCTTCGAGTCGGCAGTGCTCTCAGCGGCAGAACGATCCTCGATTCCACGAGTGTTATCTTGCACTCGTTGAACTTGCTCCGATTCACCGAGTGGCGTTGTATCATTATCGTTAGCTTCGTCCAACGAATTGTCCAACTGCATTCTCGTCTCATCCTCGGCATCGTTCTCCGACATTGTGACGTCATTGTGATCAGTCGGCGGAGGACTCGCGTTACCCCAACGGGATTTTCTATTACGATTGCGATTATCGCGCTCTAATCTTTCAGCGTTGGAACTCGCTTTGGAGTCTTGTCCCGCTCGGTGTATATTTTTTTGATTGTTATCTCGTCCACCAGCGTGATTATTAGCCTCACGCTGATGGTGATGGTGATGGTGGTGATGGTGGTGATGGTGCGGCGGCGGTGGCGGCGGGGGCGGCGGCGGTGGCTGAGAGTGCTCGTCCGAGTGGTGCCCATTGCCGGTATCCATTGGCCAAGGTGAGCATGGTAGCGGACCGTTCTCTTGTTGATTCCTCCATGGAAGCTCAGCGGCGTTGCTACCGCCCATCGATGGACCGGACAGCGGTGGAAACGGTGGCCTCATCAAGGGCGGTCCTACTCCCGGTGGCCCGCCGCGAACGTCATCGAACGGAAGACGGAAAAATGCATCGCCTTCGCGAGGATCGAAAGGTGGGAGCGGTCCTCGCGGACCGTACGGCGGCGGTCTCATTCCGGGCCTCATGCCCCTCGGACCCATTCCCCGAGGATGAAACATCGGTGGAGGCGGACCTGTGGATATAACAAAATTATCGAGAGACGATTATACGTTGACCCACGATACGCTGACGAGACTCAAATAATATAATACAGAGATATAACAAAGTTTGATGAATATTACCGTGACCTCGAGGTCCCATAGGTCCACCGAGACCTCTGGGGCCGAAGTTCTCGGGTCCCATTGATCCTGGGCCCGGTCCCGCTCCACCTCCTCCGCCACCTGCTATTCGCTGCCCACCGCGGCCTCCCATCATCGATGGTCCAAATCCGGGCTCGATAGGTCCACCGAAAAATTCTCGTCTCCGATGATCGAATTCAGGATGATCCGGGTGCGAACGGGGATCGAACGGGTCTTGCATTCTGGGATCGAAAGCCCCCCCGCCGCCGCCGCCGCCGCCGCCGCCGCCACCACTGTTGCTGCCGCCACCGCCTCCCCCATCGGCAACAACACCGCGAGCACGCATCTCAAATTCAAATCTATCGTGATCGTAATCGTCGATGGGATGTCGGCCCCGAAGGTCCGTTCGATCAAAATCTTCCCGTTGCATACCACCGAGACGCGGGTCAAAATCATCGGGTCGCGGTCCACTCAGGCCGAGTCTACCGTCAAAATCATCGGGAAACCTTCCGCCAAGTATTCGAGGATCAGGAAAATCATCGATCGGTCCACCGCGCGAGGCACTCGGACCGACACCACTCCCCCCACCGCGGGGCCCGAAGTTGGCCCTCTCTCGGTCACCTGGGCCGCGAGACGAAAAGTCACGATGATCGGGTGGTCCACCTCGAAAATCATGACCCGCACCCGGACCCCGTGGCCCAAAATCAGAACGATCTTGTACAGCAGGGAATTTGGGTAAATCCATTAACGAAGGCGGCTGATCTACGGATCTCCGTACAACAGAAATATCTTCGTAAGACTGTTGCGACGATCGCTCGTTGCGATCGTTGCGATCGTTGCGATCAGTCCGATGATTTCTATCGATACGATCGTCCATCGGCAGAGTTCCATCCGCCAACTGACGCAAACGATCGGCTAAACTTTGTTTCGGTTCCTTCCTCGATTCCCCATCTTGGCTCAACGAGGAAGTTGTATTATTGCTCGGACCACCGCCGCTACCGGCACAATCGGGATGTCGCATCGCGATTGGCTCACGACTGTTGCGATCACGATCCCGCCGTTCGTCACGTTCACGATCGCGACCGTCTCTTCGTCTCACCTCACGGCCGCGATCTCTGCCTCTTCCACGATCGCGACCGCGATCATTTCCTTCTGTATTTCTATCGAGATTTCTATCACGATCGCGTCTCTCTCGACTGTCGCGATCACGTTCTCGATCACGATCACGAAAATCACGATCGTTGCCTAGCCTGTTGTTGTCGCTCGTCTGACCTTTACCACCGATTGCTGCCAACAATTGATCACTCAAATTTGGTTTATCCTTGGGACCGTTTATCGAACTCTGCGGTATTGTCGCTTCGTCCATGTCCATATCCATGTCCATATCGTCCGAATGGTGTTGATGCGGAGGTGGTGGCGGTAACGGTAGCGGTTGTTGTTGCTGTTGCTGCTGCTGCTGCTGCTGCTGTTGAGACGCCATTTGCATCGGTATCGGAGGAGGCGGAGGCCCAACGCCGAATGGAGGCTGACGCAACATTGGCAAGTTTGCGAGGTTGTTGTCGCTCGTAGGTGGTGGCACCCCCATTGGTGGTACGTTATGGGGCATTCCTGATAATAAACATTTTATCACGTTTTAAGCATGAATTTTTATAAAATCCGCGCTGTTGGTGTGTAAGGAAGAAAAAAAAAAAAAAAAAAAAAAAAGTCAAATAATATTTTTCATATTTTTTCGGGAGGGGGATACCTGTAGAATTGGATTTGTCCGAAGGTGCGGCAGGCGCGGGTAAAGGAATCTGGGTTATAAGACCAACTCCAACACCTGCACCGAAGGGCGAATTTACGGATGGTGTCATCATCTGGGGCATCATGCCCGGTGGTCCGAGGAGGCCTTGCATATTAGGGGGCGGTACTCCGATCGGTACATTCGGCATTAAACCGTGAGGCATTTGCAAGCCCATTGGACCTAGCATACCTGTTTCGAATGATCCAACAATTCATCATACTGGCTCGAACGATGAATAATATCATTTTCAAACGATTGAATAATGATTCATATCAAGTGGTTTGACGTACGTGGCATAGGGAAACCGGGTGGCATCATTGGAGGAAGTTGAGCATTAGGTGGTGGTGGCAATAAACCACCAGAGTTGGCTTGACGTATCGGTGGCGGTTGACTCGTGTCAACCATCTGTTGTTGTGCTTGTTGAGGTTGAGAACCCTGGGTGCTACCCTGCTGCATCACGTTAACAATTCCGTCGGTGAGAGTTGGGATGGGTGCACCGCTGCTTCCACCGATCGAATGCTGCATCGATATTTGTTGATGTCCACCACTGGCACTCTCGTGCCCGCTGTGCCTCAATTTTCCTGTTGATAAGCATAGTTCCGGTATTAAAATTCTCGTCTAAAGTTTCAGCACGGGATGACTCGTACAAAAACATCAGACTCCTGAACAATAATAATATATACAGTCGTACCATCTCATAATAAAATAATAAAAAGTTGCTTTGAAAAACATGGGCGCAAAAAATTCGCAGATATTCACATAAGAACAAAAAAAAATGAGCATTACGGGAATGTCGAATTCTCACCTATTAACCGTGGCGGTAGGGTATCTTCGTCGATCATACCACCTTCTTCGAGTAACTCGAGATCGTGTTCGGTGACGGTGGTCAATTTGTTCCACGGTATGTAACTCACACCAAGCTCTACTTCCCAGTAATCTTTCCATTCCTTACCCTTAACGCCTTTTCCTGGTGCCCAAGCCAACTGCGGATAACATTCGATCGCTATTAATACGAGTTATCGTGTATATATATATATATAAAAAAAAAAAAAAAAAAGGCAAAAGTCTGTATGTTAATTACCGTTATTGCTTTTCCCTGCATTTTGTGATTTTTCAGTTTGGTGAGTGCCCGATAAGCGTCCTGCCTTCGATTCATGCATATAAAGGCACAGCCGCGTGGTGATATTAGGTCGATACTGACAATGTCACCGAGTTCGCCAAACGTGTCCGACAACTCCTCTTGATGGACGAGTTTCGACAAATGACCGACCCACAACGTCGTACTGCACACTGGTGAACGAAAAATTCATCGATCGGATACAATTTTATTATTATAAATGAAAAAAAGAAATATATATAAAAATTATAAGAAAAGGACATGTACCGCTTAATTTGTCTCGAACGATCGGTGGCAATCCTCTTTTTCTACGTTCTCTCTGTTTTTCGCGCTCTTCTTCAGTTATTTTTTCACGACTGTCATCGCGTTTCCTGTCGCGTTCCCGCTCCCGCGATCGAGATCTGAAGATCAAATAATAAAACCAACTCACTTTCATTTTTTTAATTCTTAATGATGACGAGGGATTAATGAAATGCGATAGTTAACGAAAGGGACACACGAGTCAGACCTTCGACGCCTCGATCTACTTCTCGATCGTGATTTTCTGTCCCTGTCGCGATCCCTATCTCGATCTCTGTCCCGATGACGAGGCGATCGCGAGCGACTGTGACGTCTGAAGCGATCGGGTGATCTACTCTGGGATCTCGCAGGATCGAGATTAACAATTTCGACGCTACTGCTGTCGCGTCTGTGGCTCGGTTCGTCGTTTCTCTCATCGATCGGAGGGCTCTTTTGACTCTGCGAAAGAGTTTGAACAGCGGGTCGTAAAACTGAGACCGGTTGAGTAACGTAAGGAAGAGCCGGTGGATAACCGGGCGGTGGTTGACTCATGTCCTGTTGCATCATTCCGGGACCACTGTTTACCGCATACGCATTCTGTTGGTTCGGTTTCAATACATCCGATGGCTTGAGATCACACTCGGAGGCGAACGGCAAATTCTGCAATTTCACATACTTAATCATTTCTGTTTGACCAATCGACGGGATTTGAGGGGTTTGTAAGATCGTACTCACCGGAACTGTTTGAGCAAGATGCTTGTCAAATTCTTCCTCCTGCTGTTTCATCTGTTGCAATTTTCGCATTTTTTCCTCCATCTCGTGTTGAGTGACTGAACTTCCACCGCTCTGCATAGTTTGTTGCAAAGTTTGCAATTGTCTCAAAACCTGGAAAAGAGAAAAACGTTAAATGAGACGAGGGCACGATAGGAATGTGTTTTTAGGCCTGTTTGAAATTACTTCTGGATTAGTGAGCAAAAGTCCGAGGCTCTCGAGGCTACCACCGGCGGCATTGTGCTGATTAATTGCTGTAGGAGCAGCAGCCGGTGAGCTTGCGACCATAATGTCATCGTCTTCTTCCTCCCCGTAATCGAAATCCAATAATTTTTTATCAAACTTGACTGAACTCTGCGACTCGTTGTTAGCGACGGCAGCAGCGGCCTCTTGTTTCTTCAATAGCAGTTGATGAAGATGCTGCAATTGATCGAGAAGCGCAACGTCTACTTGACTCGTAGACGATTGTCCCTGGAGAGAAAGAGACAAAGACTTTTTTAACCACGCGCGTCGTCGCTTCGTTCCATGCATCGGACAACGTTGAAAACCGTTCGAATTACTCGTTTCACCCTCTTACCAACAGTTTATTCGCGTTCAAGTTTGCCGTTTCCAGTTTCGTTTGAGCTAACCACGCCGGATCTATCTGTTTCGCGGATGAGAATTGTTTCTGTTCTTTAGGCGTGCCTTTAACACCCGGCGGAGTTTTTGCCATGATACTCGTACCAAGATTATTGGCGGAAGATGCGTTGATGATTGCACCTGCGATTTAAAACAAAAAAATCATACAATTGGATATAGGCGATAAACAAATATTTCTGGAGTTGAAGTTGAAGATTCTGACCATTGGTATTGTTCAAAGATTGTTCCTTGTGAATGGGATGATTGGGATCCGCCAAATCGAACAACGGTTGTATAACGTCAGGCTGGAAAACAGCATTCTTCTGCCACAAATTAAGCACCCTGATTACTTTGCTCTTATCTTCGGGGGGACACTTCAAGAGATTGAGAAACGTCGTTTGCATGTTTTTTGCAAAACGAGGTGCAAAAACATCTTTTTCTACGGTAAATTGATGACGAGATTGCCTCACTATGGAGTCTATGACGTAGAGACCCGGAACTTTGTATTCCGGCTTGCACTGCAACAATTGAAACGTATAATCGTTACATGGACATTACGGGCACAACGATTCGAGGCTTACTCACTTTCTGTATAAATTTTTCTACGCTTTGTACGACGTGTTTGTAGAATTTGATGGCCTTGATGGCACCTCTGGTGAGAGAATTCATCTTGGCTTTGGAAATAGGCGGTTTGACATCGTACAGAGCGGATAGCTGCCAAATTAAAGTAGTTTTGTTGAGTTGTCAAAGAAGAACTATTTTTCATCTGGAGCTTACAAAAAATAGAACAATCCGATTACCGTACACACGTATGTACGTTGATTGAGCGCTCGTGCCTCGGAACTTGATTGACAATTTTGAGGTTTCCGAGCCCACGAACGGGCGGCAAAGGGAAGGAGGGGGGAAAGGTGGACGCATTTTTCTCCAAAGTAGTTCTTGTTATTTGTTTTGCACCGTGCAATAGTAGCATTTTCACGGACAATAGGACAATGACCGGAGAGGGGATAAGTAAAACAAGCTTCTTTGTATGTTCCGTTGTATCACGGGTATTAGAGAACAACGATGATGACCTCCAAAGTTACCCACAAAAAAAAAGCAGAAGAAGAAATAACAAATCTAATAACTTGACTCACCTCCGCGTTGAAAGCTTTAACCGCATCCATCGTACGGAGAATCCAGTTGCACGATAGCACGATATTATACGTCCGTGGAACACGATTTACGAATTCACGAGATCATCAACAATTATCTCTCTACGAATAATCGCATTTTATCGTCGCCGCGCACTCCGTAGCAAAAGAGCATGCCATTCAAGATGGCGGCTATTCAGTACCCAGCGTGCATTGGAAAATTCGGCGTTCGTGACGTCACACCGCTATCCATCCTCCATCCTCCATCCTCCGCTATTACACCGAGAACGGCCGCTGCTGTTATACACCGACTTATATATATATAGCAATAGCTCCTCGATGTATATGCGTTACTATATTTTCCGAGGTTTGGGAATTTGCTGGGAGCATTTTTTTTAGTTTTTATTATAATGCAGAATAGGTAAACGTTCATTACGCAGAGATTCATGTGATATAATGCATTGTGTAGAGATGATATATAGTATATATATATATAGCGTAATGAATCCAAGTTTCTTTAAAAGGTTTGCGTGGAGTATAGGGATGGTGCAAGTAGACTACCGCGCCACTAGTGATGAAAAGTGAAAGCTTTTGGGGGTCTTTTATCATTATTGTATTATTATATATATATATTACGTTATTATGATTATATTTCCATCAAAGTATTGAAAATGCTACCCCCAAAAGCTTATAATTTATGACATTAGAGGCGCGTGTGCGCTGGCTTATACATAGGAAAAATCGCGAATATGCGACATTCGTATATTATTCTTCGGTGTCCTTATCGTGAATAAGTTATATACTGTGTAAATATAGTAATCACTATTAGTTAATAAAAAATACGTATTAGCCTATGTATGCATGCTATATATATTGATAAATTCATTTTATATTCAATAATCGCTCATCCACGCGTGAATATGAATTAACAAGGCTTTTTTGGTTCTTTAAATAAATTGTTCGAACGACAAAATATAATTGTAACCACTCCTGTAACGTTAAAAAAACATGACTCTTATATTCCGGTTTTGTATATACACGAGGGTTTATTTGTATACATCAATATAGATATGTATTTTGTATATCTATATTGATATAACTAAACCGGAATAAGAGCGTGCCGTGTGAACGTAGTCATTTTGTAAGAATGATAAAGCCACTATATATTGAATATGAAAGTATAGTCTCGACGAGCTACCGAGTCCAAAAGTTTGGAAGAACAGCTGCTTCAGCTCCTTATCAATCGAATCCACCACGGTCGAATTTTTGAATAACTGCAAAAATTCCCGCTCACAGTGTTCAAGTCTTTTCCAATTAATCGGCACAGCGTGCCGCCGCCCGCCGCTCTGCGCCGCACTGCGAAGAGCACCAGGTGCCGCAGCAGTCTGCGGTGGTGCTTGTACTGCTTGTTTGGAACGTGGAAGAGATGTTGTTGTTGTTGTTCGTGGAGGATTGTTTGAGGTATAAGGGGGTAGGGTGGAGTGGTGATTGTTTTTAATTTTTTTTCTTTTTCCTTTATTAAAGTATAAAGAGAAGGCTTAAGATGAACTATCTCATGCAGCCGTTACATTCACAAATCAATTTTCGTATTATTATTTTTAACGATTGGCGCCACTGTTCCTTTCTGAAGCTAGAGAGCATAACAGCGATTCTATACAATATGGCGGGAACTCTTTGAGTTTTTTAAGCTTAGTAATTAATGTTTTTCTTTCATTGTCGTATTTGATACATTGCCAAAAAACATGGTTAGCATCTTCGTCGTCCGCTTGACCGCAATCGCATAATGTGCAGATCGTATAATATTGAATCTTTTTAAACTTAGCTTCATGGACGAATGGTAGGGCGGATATTGTCCCTTAATTACCGACAAAAACGACCGTTGGCGGCAGCAGCAGGTTTGAATTGTAACGCTCCGAGCGGGAATTATAGTAACTATTATTTCGAATGATTTAGTTTTGGGTGGGTTCGATTGATAAGGAGTTGAAACTCGCCTTGCGAATTTCTCTTCAATAACTCAAGACAAAGATTTAAATGTTTGATGAATATATTGACGAAAATATGGATCTTGACTCTTCGGCTGACAACAAGGTTCTCCTCTTAATTCTATTCCGTTCGACTTTTAGTCTCACAAATCTTTTGATTCTCACGCGCAGACTCCGTACGCTCCGCTCATACGCGGACCAATCACGTTGTTCTTCATTCTCCCACTCATTCGAATTCTGGGGTCTCGCGACCCACGCTTCGGTTTCACACGCTCGCTTCGCAACCAAACAAAATGCCCTTATTATTCTAGGTCCTTAGCATAAGAGTGACGAAGGATATGTCCTAGCCTAATGTTTATAAGATGAAAGTGGGTAAAAGTATCGTATTGGAATACTAGAACTATTTATATAAGAAATCAAAGAAAGCCTTATTTCGATACATTTCAACGTATGGAGATTATTATAATGTAAACTATAAGAATGAGTTAGTCAATACGTTCGTATTTCTTATCGACTAGCGGTTATTGTTTATGCTATACTTATATATTAGTCACCCAAGTCCGTCACGTTCCTCTCATTTGTTAATATTTCAATGATCAAATTATCAAATCCGTATGAAATGCTAAAGTACGAAATTCGCAAATTCGCGGTTCTTAGCGCAGAAATCAGCGCACTCTGGTGACGAATTACGCATTCGTCACAGAATACGACTTTTACTTTTGTGTTTATATTTTCAGCGCGAAAACTGAAAACTTATGTCAATATAAGTGAATGAATAAAATATTTCAGAAATAATCCTCGTCAACTTTTCTGGTGACAGTCTTCTGTCATATTCGTGTACTTTTTTCTTTCTCTCTGAAACACACTCTGTTCTCACATTATTTTCTTTTCATTTATTGCGTACATATATGGACGTTCGTTCTATGAGCAAACTTGAATGAGGAATGATGAATCGGAATGGTAAAACAATGGAAACGGCAAGTGTAAAAAATCATTTGACCGGCTATATTGCGTCAGTGACCTATATATATATATATATATAATATCGGAGCAAAATTTTGTTTGTTGGTCATAAATTTTATGGATAAAAAGGCTTTATTATACTTTATTACTTATTATTGTCCATAATACATATAACAAAAAAAGGACGAATATATATATAGATCTGTTTTCGATGAGTTGTGCAAATGAGACGCATCATCGTCAATTGTTGTAATCGAAATAACAAATATATTTACAATAATAATAATAATAATAATAATATCATTTCACAAACGACGATATATGAACGGATGAAACTGAGAATTTTTTTTTAATTTTCATATATATATATTAGTAAAACGCCTTGTTCTACTTTACCCTCGAAGCGAAGAAAGATTCTCGGGTAGAGCCTCCGAAAACTTTTGTTATAGAAAAGTTAGTTTGAGCTTTGTATTTAATACACAATTTGGTATATTACAATCAACTATATTTTGTAATTGGTCCTGTGATGCTGTAGTATGAAAGTTGCTTGCATAATTATTCTGGACACGATCGATTACGCTTAGTTATGTACAGTAGAGTCAATGTAGTAGTAACAACACATCGACACCCCCGCCGCTGCCGCCGCCGCCGCTGCGCCGACATTTCTCCATGCAATTAGTCAAGAAGAAGAAGAAGAAGAAGAAGAAGAAGAAGAAGAAGAAGAAGAAGAAGAAGAAGAAGAAGAAGAAGAAGAAGACGAAGAAGAAGAAGAAGAAGAAGAAGTAGTAGTAGTTTTGTATAGTGTAATAGTGAGAGTGAGAGAGACAAGAGACGCGCTGATGTGAGACACATGTCTGGATTAATTCGTTATTGAAACACGGTTTTGAAAATCTGTCATTGGCCCACGTTACCGCGATAAATCACGACCGATCTTGAATCAAAATTTAATATATTCAGAGCAAGTATTATTTTCCCACGTTTTTGTATTTGCGTAACAAAAATAATAATATTCATCAGATAGATATTCGGGCGCGCATTGGGGGCTCAAGATATCGTTTGTTTTATTGGTCTTTTTCATTCGTGTATTCGCGTAATAAGCGTCCTATATTGATTTCCCATTGTTTCAACATCTTCCTCATCCGTGTGTGTGTGTGTGTGTGTGTGTATATATTTAATTGTTAACTGAGGTTATTTTTTTTAATTATTTTACATGCGCTGAAAGGATCTGATTTTTTTTGTTGTGAGAAAAATTAGTCAAACGAATATCGACGTACTCGCTATTGCAAAGATGTACACTGTGAAAGAGGAAGCCCGACGAAATGCGGAGGGATGAGCAATGAATATGACGAACGGTCGGATGTCGTGCGAGTTTCGAAGGAATAAAATTGCATTTTAAAGACGATGGTGGCGCACAAAGAGTCGACGAATATGTTTGGCAGCATAATGACAACTGTGTCATTAAGAAGATGTTTCTACCTGTCGACGATGGTACTGGTTCTGTCGACTCTGATGGCCGTTGTTATAATAGTAAAACTGTCTCCTTTAGAGTCGGTTAAATGCCAACCGCGCGCGGTTACCCCGCCGTTAGCTGCCGTTGAATGGAGTACACCGGTGGCTGTCGGGGATCAAGCCGGTACCCCTCGCAACGAAGCTGCTCAAAGAGAGATCAATGACAGGAATTATGCACAAATGAGAGAAAATATAATACTGAGCAAAGTTGCCCGCATGTCTCACAAAATGAGAAACAAAGTTTTACCGTTGCTAGCCAATACAAGCTTGGTAGAAGTAAATTACAACGTTCACATATTCTACTACGCCTGGTACAGATCTGTAGCCTTTGATGGTTTTTGGAAACACTGGAACCATCATTATTTGCCAAATTGGAAGAAAAATGATAAGAGAGTCTTCCGGGATGGTAGTCATCGACCTCCGGCTGATATCGGAGCCAATTATTACCCCAGTCTAGGTTGTTACAGCTCTTTGAATCCGCAGGTATCGATACGTACTTGTTTATTGTATTCATCAGGAGGAAAATTATTAAGAGCGAACAGTATATGAGCGGCGGATGATTAATGAACGAGTGTTTGATTTTGCATAGGTAATGGAGCTTCACATGAGCCAATTGAGAGAAGCCGGTGTAGGCGTGGTCGTTGTATCCTGGACCCCGCCAAACTCTGCTGAAAATTCAGACGCGGTAATGCCCGATTTGTTGGATATCGCAAACCGACATAGCATCAGAGTGGCGATTCACGTAGAGCCGTACGACGGAAGAAATCCTATCAATTTGATGGAGAATATAAAATATTTGTTCGATCGATACGGCTCTCATCCGGCTCTTCACCGAATCAAGAGAAATCACGAGTAAAGCCAAGTTTATTTATTTTTTTTTTTTTTATCAATCTGACCAAGTATCCTTGATACTTGGTCAATCGATCGCAATTTTTTGTCGTAATAATGAGACGCATTATTTTTTTCATTTAAACAGCGGCGCGGTATTGCCGGTCATATATATTTACGACTCTTACGTATTTCCTGCCAACGCCTGGTGGGAATTACTCTCGGAGCGTGGAAATTTAACTCTCCGCGGTACCGAACTCGATGCCATATATATAGGGCTTCTCGTCGATTCTCAGCATCGTAATCACATAAAAAAATCACATTTCGATGGTTTTTATACTTATTTCGCGACTAATGGATTCAGTTATGGCAGTTCGTGGAAAAATTGGAAGGATTTGCACAAATTTGCGGTGCAAAATGGTCTTACGTTTATACCGAGTTTGGGACCCGGATACATCGACACTCAGGTTATATAAGAATAAAAGCTTTGATTAAACTGTGCATGCCGCGCGGGCGAATAATCAAACGACGAAATGATTCGATTGAGTTGTATCATATTTATCAGGTTCGACCGTGGAATGCGGAGAATCGAAGGCACAGAAGACACGGAAAGTATTACGAAGTAGGATGGAGAAGTGCTCTGAACAGCGGAGCCCGAATTATTTCGATAACGTCTTTCAACGAGTGGCACGAAGGAACGCAAATTGAGCCGGCGAAGCCAGCGAGCAACAAAGAATTCACCTATCTCGATTACGAACCCGAAGGTCCCAACTTTTATCTCAATTTGACTCAGTGGTGGGTTCATCAGTTTACTCAGAAATGGCGTGACGATAAATTTCATTGAAAGGTAAAAGGACGAGAAGTTGAAGTTAAATTAAATTTCACCTCAACCGAAAAACGTATTTTCGCGTTTTTCATGTATCTTTCGTTCGTCTTGCTTCCTCTTTTGTTTCCGTTTTTTTTTTTTTTTTTTTGACAAAACATCCAGATTGGTACGATAAATTGAGCAATATTTTTCTACTTTTCGTTCATAATTTTTCTTCGTGTCCGCGGGGAAGAAAGCTAAATCTTTTGATAGTCTTATCGTCATTGGTAATCCTGAAGAAGCTTCAGCCCGAATAAATGCTTGATATGATACATTTTCAAAGTCCTCTTGCACACACACACACACACACATATAATAATAAAAACATTGTTCGGAAAACAAATTGGCCGTTCAAGATTTGAAGAATCTTGAAATAGGGAGGAGGAGAAATAGATGATTATGGAATATGGCCTAAACGGCCCTTATTTATTATCCACTGTTATTTAATAATTAATTCATTGTTGATTGAAATAATCTAGACTACGATGTACGTATTCAGCATGATAATACGATCTCAAAATTATCGACCAAATTCGAAACAATAATATTATTATAAATCGTTGTATTTATGTAGATCTTTATGACGATTGCATCAGCTTTATCAGTCGCTATTGCGTACACTCGTCAGCTGTTTTTGTTTTTTTTAAATATTTTTTCTTTTTAATAATTGTTTCATCATTATCATTCTTGGAATATACAAGACGAAACATAAAAGATGTGATAAAACTAGAGTATCAGCGTAGCGAGGCTTTATGCATTATTATATGTACACGAAGCAGCGATGAAAAGTTTAATTTATTTATTAATCTCGCTCGTCTCTGTATCATCATTTCCATATGATTCTGTGATACTATTTATTTACGAACGAAACGAATGATGTCCAATATCGCATTGCGTTAGTATTCAACTGTATTTTGTCTCGTTGTTTTTTTTTTTTTTTTTTTTTTTTTTTTTTTTTTTATATTGCAGCGTAAGTACGAGCGCGGTTATTCAAAAAAGACATTTGTTAAATAATATATTGTTATTGAATTATTCCATTGATTTTCGTACCAACTTTTTGGGACTGTTTCGAAGCTCAAAATATATATAGGATATTCATTTTTTTGCGATCGAAATCCGGGGGGGGGGGGGGGGGAGGAGAGAGAGAGAGAGAGCAGAGCAGAGCATACGTTATATAAACCAAGACAAAGAGATTGCGAGGCCATGACAACGAGGCACGACCAAGTATACATCATACATTTCTTTCAATATTCCTATATACTATATATATAATATACTTGGTACACTCGTATCGTGCTTATGTTGTTCCACGTATATTTTACGATACGCGCGCACACGGATATTTCGAAAGATGTTTTATTGAAAAATGAATAGCGGTTTGAGAAAGTAAGTGTGAAACTATATCCTGAAATCTCGAACAAAGACGAGCGTTCTCGTTTCTCTATTGAAACATTTCCTTGTTCCCTTTTTCTCTGTAATTGTATAAAATCGACACGGTTAATTGTGTATGTACGTATTATATATATATATAGACAATAATCGCATGTCCCTGTCCCTTCTTTTCACAGGGTATCCATCCCACCTTCCTCCTGCTAATCCTCGTAGATTTTAACGATCATAATAAGAATAATGGTAACTCTTAATAATATAAATAATGATATGATACGGCGATTGCTGGTTAATTGATGAAAATCGACCAGAGGTGCGAAAAGAAAAAGAAAAAAAAAAAGTGTTTGAAATCGTTTCGACATATATCTCTACGATGTTCGTTCGTTGTATTCATATCATCATATATGTGTATCTTGCATTGGGTGTAATGTGTATGACTTTTGAAGTGAAACTTGTGCCCGTCTCGCGAGGAGGATGCATCAGAGAACAATAATATATACGAGAGCAGGACAAGACTACTATTGTAATTTATTCTTCGTCGATAAAAATATAACCACTGATCCACAACGATGTACACGAGTCAATCATCGCGGTATGTGAAATGAGAAAGAAAACACGTTGTCGGTTCATCAAAACCGGTGCGGGAGAGCTAGATTATACGAGGAAATAATAAAAAATAAAAACGTAAACGTCGCATCGGCGGTATACGAAAGGGTATTATTACGACCCATGCAGTGTGTACCTATATTTGATGAGGAATGTCGTATGTTCGATTTCATTAATAAAATAATGACGTTTAATTGCGGTGAATTAATGTACATCCCCGCGCGTCCGATGAAAAGTTTAATCCGCGCGAAAAGTTTAATTCATCCTTTAGTTACCGCGGCTTGGTATACTTTGAGAAAAGTTGTTACCCCCGTTCTCGCTACGAGCATGTATAGTTATATTACTACATATTCGCTTTCGCTGCTATTATATAACCGCGCGTGTGTATTTATATCGATATAAAGCGCACGCGGCGGCGAGCAGACCAGAATCGGAGTAGGGGGGTGTGCGATGCGGTTCGGTAGGACGGTAGGTGTCTCTCGAATGCTCTCGAAAGAGCTGGCGCACGCTCGATGCAGCAGCATCAGGTAATGGCGATTTCAATGAAATTGAGAAAACGGAAGAGAGATTTATATATAACAACTTCATCTCGATCATTTAACCTTTTATAATAATATACCGTCAACGTCTTAATATTTCGAATAATTCGATAATTTCCTCGCATCCGCATACCCGCGAACCTCGCGCTTATTATTTGAAAAAAAAATTAAAAAACAATGAAAAAAAAAAGCGATACTTTAAAACGGACGGTATTTTGATTCAGTGCGCTCCGCATTTTGCTTGGGCGAAAGGCCCCGATTGGAGAAAAAAAAAAAAAAAAAAACTATTAAATATTAGGGGGCGAGAATATATATATAGATTTGGAGCATTTGGAGCCGTGGCCGAGCCGGCTGACGCTGACGGACCATTGTCCAGCAGCTGTGTCCTGCTGCATACGAACGGCAGAGTTGGCAGCTTGCGTTCGGATTTCCTATATCGAGCAGGAAGGCGGGCGGTCGCAAGAGGAGCAAAAAACATGAGTGTATACATTATATATGTAAAACGAGATACTATGATGGGACGGCGCGCGCTACATTTCTTTCTGCTTTCCGTCACGAAAATATATACTTATTTGACATTTTTTTGGCTTCTTCGTCGCACGAATATATAGGTACAGCAGCTGAGGTGATTTAGATTTTGCTTAATAGATGCGCATTGACTCGATTCGAATTATTATGATAGGAGTGCGAGCAGGCTCCTGTGTAAGCGGTACTACGAACTTACGGATATAACAACAAACCCTTTCGTCTTTCATATGAAATATAAAAACGTAGATGAATAAAGGAAAAACTGGACTTGTTCTCCTAATACATTTATATATATAGGCGGCGGCGGCGGCGGCGGCTCAGTTGACGACGACACGCGCAGATATATAAGGATATAAGGAACAAATAAGACGAACGCACGCGTTTGTTTTTCTTCCGCTCCGTAAAACTATATATAAAAGAATAGTCTATGCAATCGCGCCTCTGCGGACGAGGGTTATTATATGTGGAAGATGATTCGCTGCACGAGGATCGCGCGGCGGCATCGTTTTAGGTGTGAATAAAAAGGAGACGGTTCGCGCCTCGCTCGCTCACCCCAATGTGCGAGGATAGATATATATGGATGGTATTTATTTCGAAAGGCGCTGCTTTCCCCGCGATGATCGGCTCGATCGAAAAAGTTGACGATGGAGGGGGAGTCGAGAGGTCGAAGCGGGGGTGGTGGATTCTCCCCTCCTCGGCCTTTGGAAGAGGGAAAAACGGAGGGGAGAATTAGCGAACGTCCTGGGGCGGGCGGCGGACAACGCGGGGATACTTTCTCATATCAAGTATGGCCGCTATCGTGGCATGATGGCCAAAACACTCGTAAGTAAAATTTTCTCCTATCTCATGGATTTTTTACCCTCGTTCGCATATAGAATTTAAAAATCAACCGATCGTTCTCGCGGCGTGTCTTGTTTCTTTTCCATCCGAAATTCCCCCATTCCGAAATAAACGGCTCTCGATGTTTGCTTCGCTTCTTGCGCGGTTTAATATTTTTTTTTCGATCCGCAGACTTAATATTTTCTTCGTTCCCTTTCCCATATGGAGCGATTCGAGTCGAGGATCGTCGCGATCCGCTTTCCGTCCCGCGCAAGGATAAACTAACGACAATGGATATCGATAAAAAAAAAAAAAAAAAAAAAAAAAAAAAAAAAAAAGTGGTGCGCGCGAGGTGCGAAAGTGAAAAAACTCGCGACTATAAACGAGACGGTCGCGGCCGCGCGTGTTCATCTTTTGTCGTTTGTACACGCAGGCACGCAGGCTGCTTGTCAGAATCTGTCAAAATCGATGCGTTCGCGACATTCATCTCGTCCAGTTATTTCGAAATTTCTATAAATCAATGACGAGGCGGATGAGATACCTATGCGTATAACGAGTCGGACGCATGTATCAATGACGATATGGATGTATGGATCGCGAAACTCTCGGACCGCGCGCGCGCGGATTATAAAACGACCGCGTGTAGAGATCAAACAGATAAATATTGCATTTGTTTGGCACGTGTGGACACGTGGTTGATTTTATAACTGCAATCGTTGCATGTACTCCTCGAGTTGCGCAGATCCTGAAATTTTTCATTCACCGTCTCGAGCGACGACGCGCGAAATTCATCTTTGTTATTTAGCGTGTCCCGGAAGTTGCGTGGGTGAGAAAAACATGTCAATATATGAAGAAAAGAAGAAGACTTTTCGATTGGACCGAGCCGAGCTAGGAGCAGGCGGGCAAGTGACCAAGTAGAGAGAGAGAGAGAGAGAGAGCGCTTGGCAGGGCGTGGTGGCTGCATCGTCGCTAATTCATTTTCCATTCCGCCTATATACCGCTTATATATAGAGATATAGAGAATAGAATTATATAATTTTGATATATTGCGAATCAATATAGAATGATGTGAAAAAAAAAAGAAATATGTAATCGTAGCGACGCGGTGGCGGTAAAAAGTATAAAAATTCGCAACAAGACTCGTGGCTAATTGGATGCGAGTGCGCGCAGAGGATAAAAAGAGACATTTTACGTAGGAGAGGGGGAGGAATAAGAGGCTCGCGAGCGCGGGGGTGTAGTTTCGAAACCGGCGCGATGATATTTGTCTTGTTTACGGGAAGACTTATGCGCGTGTGCCGGCCACCGAACTACGAACCTCGATCAATAGGCCTCTATACTGCTTGAAATCTCCCACTTTTCATGTACATCGTTATTTATATATACGCATCGACCGCGCGTACACATGTATCCCGTTCGTGACAAAAGTCCAAGTTTCATCGGTTGACCACCAACCGCGCATTGAAAATCTTCCCGCCCGAGACTCTTTCCCCTTTTTCTTTTTGTTTCTCTTATTCCGAATTGGCTATTCGTCGCCGGGGAATAACGAAAGCAGGGCGCTCAAGAGGGAAAGAGAAGGGGAAGGTTGCCGCCAGTATAGATTTGCGATGGAAGAGATGATAGAAAAAAAAGTTTGCGAAGGAAAGCAGCGATAGGAAGCGGGGAGAGGATTCGCATGCGTGTGCAATAGTTATTAAGTAGGTAAGGTGGGCGAGTAAAGTAGCGGGTAGCAGGATACTCGTTAGTCGTTGACAGGCGCTTATTGTCCTGCTAGATGGAGAGCGCGTGCAACTCGTGCAATTCGTATACGAAAATGGAAGAGCTATATAGACAACAGCTGCGTTTGCGGCTCCTCTCTGACCTCGGTTCCCCTCTTAAACATTTTCCGCACGATTATGAAAAACAACGTAAATCGCGCGCGTCGTTCCTCGCGATCAAATCGTTTCGAATCAGCATCCCTTGAACGTATCGCGATGAGAGTATATTGTCGCGCGATTTCAATAACCGCGCTGGCCAATATTTCTCCTTGATCGACAAAAAATGCTTGTTATACTTTTTTTCCCCCTCCTATATAAATATTTTCAAATCCATTCGCGCGCATATCGCGTTACCACTATATCATTTGCCGAGCGCATTATTTTACACGCGGAATTTACGACGAATTACACCCTTTCGCATCATTTTGATCGAAGGATCCCTTATTTCGCGTAGCATCCCCTCTTTGCACAAATTTCGTCGAGAACGAAACTGCGGGAAAAGGGATATATAGCCCTCGCCCGCTGCCGCGCGCCAATCAGCATTGCCACGCGTTACTCTTTATTTCACATTTTCGGAGATTCCGAACATACGGCGCTGTATTACGAGTCCCTTTTGCTCCCTTGAAGAAACGAAAAAAAAAAAACTGTCAAACGCCGCGCGTATTTAGGCTAGCGCACGCAGGCCTGCTTTTGAAGGAACGGGGGGGCTGGCTCTCGGTAAAATACCGTTTTAATCGTAGTATTTATTGGTTGTATCGAGGGTGGGGATAACGATTGAGGCTGTCGAGAGTTGGATGACCTCGAGGAAGAAAAATACATGGAGAGTGGTGGTGTGGCGGCGGCGGCGGCGGCGGCGGCAGCGGCGGGGGGAGTGGGGACAAATGAGAATGGAGGTTGGGCGAAAAATCGGTAGTGTGACAGATCAGTGAAGGAAGGTTCGATACGTTTTCCTCATATCGTTTAAATCTCGCGGGTGCGTCGGTCATCGTTGTATAACGAACGGCTCTCGCCACGTGGTGAATCAACGGGAGCAGAAAAAGGGGCTCGTGGCTGTCTTATGGTATGTACCGTCGCCGCAGCGAGTATATATGTGTGATCGCACGAGCGTGATCGAAGAGCGATATTTCCATATATTTGTACGCATGAGAAGAAAATACACGCGCCTCAAGTATTGCTCCGGAAAAATAAAAGATCATGCGCGGTCAACCGTTTTTTTATTTTCTTTTCGAGACGACTCGCGAACCCGTTTATATTTCGGACGACCTTCCGTATTAATTCCATATCGGAATGAAAAAATTCGGGTCAACCCTCATTATTTTTCATTTATGTTAACGATATTTTCTCGCGCCTCGCCAACATTTTCTCTTCGGTTACGACGTTTTCCTTTTCTCGGAAAGCACTCTGTTTTTTTTCCCCTGTTTCTTTCTCCTGTAGTTACGAGTATATATGTATATATAGAGTATATAGATCCGAGCAGGGGGGACTTTTCATCCCGGAGAAAGGAGAGGAACGCGCATTGACCATATTGTCCACCAATCGGCGTGTTTCTTCGAAAGACGCTTGTGAGAAAATCAACCCCTCCATCGTATTTTCCATCCCCTTGAATCGGACCGGTCATCCAACCGCTCTCTCCCACATCTCTCGCGCTCCCCTTCTCGTCTTGTATACACGCACGTATCCTACGACGAAAAATCGAGCCACGTGCCGATAACGCCCTTCCGTCGTGTCGCCGCGTCGAGCCGACACTCTTTCCTCCTCGCCCCTTTGCTTCTTCGTTTTCGCTATTTCTTGAACGACAGATTTCGAGTCTCGCGCGCCACCGGTACTCTCTCTCTCTAACCGCGCGATGTCAAAACCCAAATGTTTCGTCGAAACAATCGCGCCGTTGAAAAACCCGATTAAAGACAGATGAGCAACTAATCTCTCGCAATTGTCATTCAAAATCCTCATTGAAATAACGGAAAATTTCTGTGCGCGATCGAAAAAGAGAAAAACCGGGTTACGTAATTATTATATATATATATACGATGACGCGGCAATGGTTTCTCCTCGAAACCGATGGCGACGAATGATTGTGTGTAATATTTATTATTTTATTGTTTATCTTTTGTATCGCATCTAATGAGAATGAGTACGCCGGGCTGCGTGTATGCGGGGGGGGGGTCTCGGAGCGTCATTGTATAATACGCGCGAAAGATACCGAACGATTCGGGCGAATAAAGGCGCGGTGGTGCGCTGGAGAAACTTAATCTTGGATGGCAAACAAATGTAGAAAGATATATATTTTGAAGGAATAGGGGAGGGTATAGGGGAGAGGGGGCTGCGGCTGCTCGGCTCTCGACGGGGGATTAATAATTATTGGAAAGAACCCCTCGATGCGCGAAGCACGAGAAAGGCTATACCCTCGAAATACGAACTTGACGAAAAATGCATGCACACACGGGTGAAAAGAGCTTATGTCGGTGCATGCGCGTATATATATATGATACATCGTTGCCGACGAATTTCTCGGATTCATCCCCAAAAATGCATGGGGGTGTTGTTGGGGCATGAGTCACCGCATCACTTTTCCAACAACGCAATATAGCGCACGATGCAACAATCGGATTTATCGAGCGACCCGCGGAAATACATAAATAAAAAAAAAAAAAAAAAAGAGAGAACCTCTCGTTATTCCGTTTATCGCAAAATTTGATTTATAATAATAAATATTGTGTGACAAGATATATTTCTCGATCATGATGATTATATTTATTATTTCAGTGGGCGCGGATTTAAGACGAGGGCGAGGTGTGCAGGGGCCACGGGTGCTGGTACGCGTATCGCGCGGTGATCAACGATCATCCAACTGTTTGTTCTTCAAGCCTCGTTTTAATGCGACGAACGATCGAAACGAACACTGAAAAATAACAATGGCGTCTACAGTGGCCCGTGAACAATTGGGATTGACGATGGATCAGCAAATAAGTGAAATCGACAGTGAGAGCTCGAGCAGTTGTGAGGATCGAGAGGCGCGAAAACGTTTACGCGACGATTCGGACAACAACATTGGTGGCAGTCCGAAAAAACGACGGAAGCAAACCACGCCGGTCAAGTTTCCAGCCTCGTTGATGATTAACAACGGTGAGAGGAATGAGTTTGAGGACGGCGAGGATGACGACGACGAGGAAGAGGAAGAGGAGGAGTATGAGGATGGGGAGGAGGAGGAGGAGGAGGAGGAAGAGGAGGAGGGACGAGAGGAAGAGGAAGCGGAAGAAGAGCAAGAGAAAGGCGAAGGTGAAGAGGAGGAGGAAGAAGAGGCTAAGGACGAGGACGAGGAACGACCGAACGAGAAAAAGTTGAAAGGTGAGGCTGAACCGAGCGAAAGAAGGAACAACCGAGGACGGACTTTGGTCAACGAAGCTGACGAGACACTGCTGGAAGGTAAGCCAAGAACGTTATCACCGCAAAGGTTTGCGCGAAATATCGTCGGACAAATGACAAGCACTACTACTATCGGGGCTAATGATGAGAATCTCAACGGTGAATTTTGCTGTAAATTTTGCGCCTTTTCCTTCAGCGATAAGGAATCATTGTCGCGACATTTAGAACGCGAGCATGCGATAGTTAGTAACCCGGCTCCGAGTAGTTCTCCCCTCTCCGATCAAATTAGGATCAAATTAGAACCGACGAGTCAGATGATCGAGGATCTCGAGAGTCCGGTCAATCTTTCGAGTTTGGGTATCAAAAACTTGGTCGCCGCCAATTGGTTCCACTCTCAGACCCAGGTGCAACAGCAGCAGCAGCAGCAGCAGCAGCAACAACAACAACAACAACAACAACAGGTTCACTCGCAATCTCAAAATTCAGATGATTGGACATCTCCGAGTTCGGTTACTTCCGTTTCCAATAATCTTCAAGCTCTGACATTCCCCGGAGCTCTAGCTCAGTATCTTCCCTTGCCGGGATTCTCTATGACCGATGCTGGACAGCTGAGTCGGCCCCCCGTCGGTCCAACACCAATTAGAATCTTTAATCCAGACGCATATTGCGATCTTTGCAACAAAGAATTTTGTAACAAATATTTTTTAAAAACCCATAAAGCTAACAAACACGGGATTTATGGGGATGGGCCTTCGCAGAATAGCGGTGACAGCGGTGTTTCCGCGGGTATGTTTACCGGGGCATTTGCGATCGGTGGCGGCGGTGGCGCCTCCATCAAGTTGGAACAATTACAGAGGCTCGAAGTTCCTACCCCGCTCGTTTCCGTACCTTTGGGTAACGGTGTACTCTGCGAAGTGTGCCATAAGCGCTTCAAAAATGACGATTCCTTGAGAAAACACAAGCAAAAAGTTCACAACGAGTCGATCGATAATCAAGAATGTCATTCTTTGCCAGCGACGGGAAGTAATACGGATGAATATCGGCAAGCCTCGCGTCACAGTCCTACCGCGATGGAAGTACTTTTTAAACAGGAATTCGGGCTCGAACAAGAAGACTCAAAGTTTATGCCTGCCCCCCGGCATCTCTCGCCGCAATCGAGCCAACAAGCCAGAGACTCGGGTTTCAACGCGGATCGTCTGAGACGTCTCGGGGTCATAAATCCCGAGGCGTTCTGCGAAATTTGCTGCAAGGAATATTGCAACAAGTACTTTTTGCGAACGCACAAGATGAAGAGACACGGGATTTTCGTTCAAGATGGTGAAAAAGCACCGAGCAACCCTGGCAATGCAGCCTCTTGGCATCAGATTCAAACGAGCCCGCTCAATCTCATCGTGACCGATAGCATCAATGCCGTGAGCGGCGGCATTTTTTCCGAATCCACCGATCGTCCCGGAGATGATGTAGAGTGCAAAACATGCGGGATACGCTTCCAAACATTCGGTTTGTACCGTGCTCACAGGGCTAAAATTCACGAAACGGACGAGTCGTCGAAACACGATTCCGACCCCGCCGATCCGATCATCACCGATCAACCGAGTGACTCCATCTCGGAGGATCTCCAGAAACTCCAGAGCATGATTTTGCAAATAAACGGCCTGGAATCTGGTAAAACATTAAATTGCGGATTATGCGGCAGAGAATGCGAAAATTTGAGTGTTTTACGGACTCACATGAGACTCGAACACGACGGAACCCTCGAGGAGATATCCTCCTCCGCTCGGACCAGCGCATCGGAGACGTCGCACTCCAATGTCGCTACGACTGTCTGCACCATCTGCGATAAGGAATATCAAACTTGGGAAGCACTGAGGCAACATATCACCGAGGATCACGACCGAAGCACCACCAGCATCGCCAACAACAACAACAACAACAACAACAACAACAACAACAACAACAACGTCTCGAGTATGCCGTCAACGACGATGCTGACGGAATCTTTGACCGCTTCGCCGACCATCAGCGTTCAAACTTGCATTCCTACGGTTACGACGCCCGTCACCGTTCCAACCCCATCATTAACGGGCTCGACGCAAACCCCAACGGGTTCGCAATCCGAAAAAAAAATTATTTCCATGACGCCAACCTCGAGTTACTGCGAGCTCTGTCGCAAGGAATTGTGCAACAAATATTTCATGAAGACTCACATGCAGAAGATGCACAATATCGAGATTGAGAATGGTTCGCAGATCGGTGGCGTAGTATGTAACATATGCAACAAGGAATTGTGCAGTAAATATTTTCTACGCGTGCACAAACAAAATACTCATGGAATCATTGACGAGACGTCGAGCACAGCAGCAGCAGCAGCAGCAGCAGCAGCTGCTGCTGCTGCAGCGGCCACAAGCAAGCAAGAAACATTTGAATCATCGAGCAACGAGGATGCTGCGGCATTAAAGCCGGATCAGCTCGGCGATTTGAGTCATCGTTATTTCACTCATTTCACAGAGGTATGCCCAGTTTGCAGTCGTCGTTTTAGAAGTATCAAGTGGCTCAAGGCTCATCTTCTCGGTGATCATGGTAAAATGGGAATAGAAAAATGGCGCGAGCTTGAGAATCAGTATCAAAATTCATCTAAAGGCGTCGGTGGGAGAAACACCGTCGGTAGCGCCGGCCCATCTCGAACGTTAGTCCTTAATCAAAGCATAAAAATACCGAATGGTTTGGAGATGATTCAACAACAGTTGAAGAATAACGATTATGGCGGAGTACTCGGAAATCAAGTACTCTCGAGTCTTTTTGGCTCAGCGAGCGAGGATCAACGGAACAAGAGCTATCGTTGCTCTTACTGCAGTTTTACAACGACGGTGTTGCCATTTTTGTTCCTTCACGAGAGATCCCAGCATACCGGTCAGCCACACGACAATAATCCTACTGCCGAGAGCGCCGGTTCGATTTTGTGCCCGATTTGCTCGCAAGTTTTCGCTCAACCGGATTTACTTCAGCATCATCTGTTAACGCGGCATCAATTGTCGGGTTTACTGTCTCAAATATCGGGGTTATCGACGATCAATGGCCCGAGACGACTCGAGCAGCAAGGGTCAATCGGTGTTGATAAGCAAAACAACGATACGTATGACAAATTCGAGCACGATAGGGTTGCCGGGGGAATGGAGGAACACGCAGGAGGGGGGGGATCGTCGAGTCCCCCGTCCCACGTCGCTCTCGGAAATAGCAGCGAGACTCCGAGCAAGAGTCCGAGGGCCGAAGAGCCCGCGGTCGTTCGTGTTACGCCCCAAGGAGCTTACAAGTGCGCCGAGTGCGGTTACGCGAGTGCCAATCTCAACAGAATTAAGAAACACGTTAGAAAGGATCATAGAGCGATTGGTGGTGACCCGATCGAGAGCGTAATCGACGAGTTGAGTAAAACCCTGAGAGATGTCGCGAACAAGCACAAATTACCAGCGAGTTACGCGATGCCTCAAGACATGAATTCGAATCCCGATGGAACGACCCTGATGCAACCGTTTCTCATCGAAGAACGGGAGGTTGCTGAAAAAATTGACGATCGAATCAGCCGGGAGAAACGTTTTGCACCTGCCCTCGTTTATTTACCGGTAAGAGCAAGGATCAACGGTTCCCTCACCACTTGTTTCACTCTCAGTCCTGCCTGAGATTGATTCATCTTCCTCTCCTCGGGGATCGCAACCTGCTCGGCGTTGCGGGCGGGGGGCTCTCCCGCGCCCTGCCCCCAGTCCCATGTACCTCGAGAGACATCGCGTTCCTCTTTTTATATATTATCCTCCTCCTCCTCCTCCTCCTCGTATACGCGAAAGTTATCCTATATTCACCACCCTTCGATACCTTACGAGTCGCCAAAGAGACAAAAAAAACAATTCAGTGAAAGATCGCATTGGTACGCGTACGACGATCGTTGTTCCGTACACACACTACACGCAAACACACACGAGCACGTGCGGTATTGGTTCCTAAAATAAGAGAGAGAGAGAGAGAGAGAGAGAGAGAGAAAATACATGGAAAAAAAACTCGTCAAGACGAAGAAGAATAACAAAACGTACGAGACCAGTAGCGAGATAGATATTTTTTTAACGAAACAAAGATTTTTATATACACCATACCCGTATATGTGAATTAATTTATCACGTCAGATATATTTAAACGATTATCATCGTTTTTTAATCACGGTACAACGCGGTTCCTTCATCGATCGTCCCTCTCGATCGGATATTCATAATTTTTCATTCTCCATTCTCAATAATAATGTTATAC